>NW_018164593.1:670270-711950 GCF_001263595.1 Phalaenopsis equestris
ATGTTGTAGTATTGCATGATGTTTTGATTCGATTAAACTGCTGTCATTTTAAATGAACTAGCATATTGTATGATGTTAAATTTTTGGAAGTGAGGGTTCGACCATGGGTTAGAAAAGAGTGGTGGAGCAAGGGTTTAGTCATAGGTTTTGGGTTAGGAATGAGAGGGATAATGTAAGTGTTGGGTTCAGTTAGAGTTTAGTTGGGTAAAGTGAGGGTTCGACCATGGGTTAGAAAAGAGTGGTTGGGTTAGGAATGAGAGGGATATTGTAAGTGTTGGGTTTAGTTAGAGTTTAGTTGGGTTCGGGTAGGGGTTATGTTTTGCTAGTGATTGTATGTTGAGTACGTGGTGGTAGGTTTTTTATTGCAGGGGCTATCATAGAGCTAAAAAAATTTCTATCTAAATGATCGGATATCACATTCAAAGAAGAGTATACTATCCTGAAGAATAGATACATCACCTTAGAATGAATCTAATCAATTAGATGATGAAAATCATTGTGATTTATGGATCTATGGAACAAAGACTTTTTCTTATTTCACAGGTGTAAGATAAGACTTATTTTATTCTGGGGTCCGGTATTGTTGACCTCACTTTTGTGAGGACTCGCCCTATATTTTGCCCATGACCTTAGATTAGAACTATAACTTTTGGGACTCCATCAGGTAAGCCCAACCCCTCTAACCCTATGGTTAGGGTGGTTTAGAGTTTTGACTAAGTGAAGAACCCAAATTGACCTTCATGGGCAAGACATGCCCTGGGTTACCCAAGTGAACCTAAAACCCTAGAAACCTATCCATAAGCCCTAGAGACCATCATAAATACCAAATTTATGTGAGGGGAGGGATCTACCCCATTTGATCCCTAGCCTCACCAGGAGTCTTCCTAACCCCACTAAACCCTAAAAACCAGACCAAAACCCTAAGGTGTCTTTTTGAACCCAAAATTTAGTGATACATTGGAGTCGTCAAAATAATTAGCTCTAACCCTATTTGGACAAAAATTAACCAATTGATCATCATACCCTTTCCCATTGGACCTTTAACCATATGATCAAGCCATGGATCAAAGGGTCAACCCCATACCCATATGGATCCACATGGTGAACTCTATAGCCATATGGTCAACTCAATCACTATAGGGTTAATTTCCATAAATTCCTTTTATTTTGTTAATTAATTAATTAATTAATTAAAAAATGTCGTGATGAGCCTACTTCAAGGCCAACTCTAAATAAAAATCTCTAAACTATCCCACGGAGCCCAAGCCCAAATTCACACATGAGTTATTCTTATTAATTCATCCATGACCCATTAACACCTAACATGACATGAATAACCTATTAAAACCCCATGAAGCCTAAGTCATGATGAGGGGGAGGGCACATGCCATCCTACATGGCCTTCACCTTATATCCTCTTAGACCAAGCATGGATGGTCAAGCCGGGTAACTTCTGAACCCATTATCCACCTTAACGCCAAGCTAATGGGATCAAAGTCTTCTCCAAATCCTCTTTTTCACCATGTTCAACACCATGATGAGCACACCATAGGAAATGCAAAATTTGGCCATCCATAGCTAACAACCATTCTCTGAGAGCCATTGAGTTTTCTGAGCAACCTCAAACCTTCTCCATTCATTGTTGTGCTCCTCCATGGCCTCCTATGGTTACTTAAGGAGCAAACCCAAGAGCATGAATACAAGACCAAAATTCCCATAGAGACCCTAAACTCTTTTTCTTCTAACAGCAAAGTTGCTCTCGATAACATAAGCAACTGATCCCCCATCTTTTCAGCATCTCAAATCCATTAGGAGTCCATAGTTTTTCACCTCAAAACTAGGAAAAATTTTAGGTTTGACATGAACTCCCTCAAAACTCAAATCCAAGCATCCTAAAAGCATCCTAGAGGCTCTATGACACTCCTCCAATCAAAATCAAGCCTTCCCGCAGCCTCTAACCTATCCTAAGACCAAACCAAGCCACCGTTTGGTCTAGATCATAGTAAGGGCCAATTTCAAACAAAATTGAGCTAAGAAGAAGCTTCATGGGGTCACAACAATCGTCTCTGTCAAACCCAATTGAGGCTACACCTCTTAGAACTAAGTATGGATCAAGAACCCTAAAATTTGCTTTGGGCTTGGTCTTTTGTGAAAGAAATAAATTCACCACGCTTGATCAACTGTATATATGTCTCCGTCTTAGTTAGATGAAGCTTTAGGATTAAATCCCATGAGATTTCATGGAGAATCAAGGGAGAAATTATGTTTTAATCACAGACGATACTCATATTCATCATCCTCTGGGGACGAAGAACGGATGTCGTTTGTTTTCATGTATTAGAAATTGATGGCTATGATTAGCTCGTACATGATATTGCAAAGGAGGAGCTTCAAATCGGTGCCACCTCAAACAACAATGTGGAAAGGGCCTCCAATCAAATGGCATTGTGCAAGCATTCAGAGCGTCCGTGGAATAACGCATCGTCGTGTCGGATAAGTAGATAATTCAAGATTTTTGAATTAAATAAATACATAAAATCCTAATAGAATTCAAAAATTATATCTTTGTGTAGAAAAAACATGAAAATAAAATATAAATATCCCTAAACTTAGTAAATAGAGGGGAAAATAATAAAATTAAAATTAAAATTAATTAACTTATATTTAATTTTTTAATTTATTAAATACACTTGAGAGTATTTTAATTATTAAAAATTAATTATAAAGGGTTTGGCGACTGTGCTTTGGATTTTTTCTCTCCCCATCTTTGGTCACTACATTTATTTTTATGATCGGGGTAATATGCCTAAGGTAGGCTAAATTATCCTCTTTCTGTTGATATATTTTGCTCATTTCAGACTTGAGTAAGATATAATCATCATCCTTTTGATTCTAGAACCGTTCATAATGAACGGATCTTAGGTCATTTGTTCCTGGAGGTGATATCCTAATTATATATCTTGAAAGCAAAAATGAGGATGTCTTACCAATCTATCTAACATTTGATCCAAAATGGGCAAGAGAAAATGATCCTTCCTAATAGCTTTATTCAACTTCCTTTTGTCAATACAAATCCTCCATTATGTGACATTTCTGGTGGGCGTACGTTCATTCTTTTTATTCTCCACTATTGTCACTTCTTCTTTCTTTGGAACACAATAGATTGGGCTTACCCAAAAACTATCAGATATAAGATAAATAATTCCTACATCTAGCCATTTCTAAATATCTTTTTTTTTTACTACAACCTTTATAATTGGGCTAATCCTTCTTTATGGATCAACTTTTGGTTCATGATTTCCATTTTAATTTTATGCATGCATATGAAAGGGCTAATTATTTTTACATTTGATATGCTCCAACCAATGGTTTTTCTAAAATTCCTTAATACTCTCATTAAATTTGCTTCTTTTAATTCACTTAAGTCAAAAGAATGATCATGTGCAAAGTTAATGATTCTCCTAAAAGTATACTTTACGGTGAGTAAGGAGAATCTTAAGTTCTAATTCTAGAGCCACAATTATTCAAGGTACTAATGTTTTGGTATCAGTTTAGGTATCAATGGCTCAAAAATCAATCTAATCACTCTCAAAATTTTCGTTAACAATAGATTTGATTCTTTTTTATGATTTTCACAACTATCCTCGGTCAAATTTAGCTCTATTGAGTCCATCTCTAACATGTTTTTAAATTGAATTTTTATACATCCCTCCATCACATCTACTCTATGGTAAGTATAATCCTTAGAGTCTTCGGAAAAACTTTATTGATTTCAAAATAATAATAGTAATATTTTGATCATTAATTAACATGGTAAGTTCCCCTTTCTGGACATCAATAATCGTCTAAAACTATAAAGTCCACTATAAAGATAAATTTATCCACACTTTATATCACATCTATTATAATCATTTAAGATAATTCAATGAACGACCAGCTAAATGAATGGTTATAGTGGTGGTTGCAACCTCTTCTGATCATAATCTCCTAAAGATGGAAAGAGACGTCAGATTGATACAGGCTCCTAAGTCACATAAAACTTTTCTAAAGAATTTATCTCTTATGGTGCAGAGAATTGTGATGCTACTCAGATCCTTATACTTTTATGAATGTTTTATTTGTAGGATAGCTCTACACTCTTCTGTTAATCTCAATATCTCATAATTATCTAGTTTTCATTTTTTATTAAGTATTTCCTTCATAAAATTTAGCAAAAACAAACATTTATTTTAAAACTTCAACAAATGGGATGTTTAAGGTTAGCTTTTTAAACACCACGAAGAATCTGAAAACTTCAACAAATGGGATGTTTAAGGTTAGCTTTTTAAACACCACGAAGAATCTGGAGAGCATTGGTCTAACTTATGTTTCTGAAGCCTCTGAGAAATAAGTCTTGATGGTCTTTTTTGTTATTTCTTAGGAGGTGAGGATGTTTTTCCTCAATGTTGTGAAGGTTCTTCATTAAGTCCGTAGGCTCTGGCTCGTACTCTTATACTCTAAACTCCTCTGATTCCTTTTAACTTTTAATTCTAATGGCTATACATTGCTCCTCCTCTTTCTCTTTTTGAATCACTTCAATGTTATTAGGTAGTGTCCCTTAGAGTATACTACTTAAGGAATTTGTTATCTATCTCAATTAATTTTTTATGTTTTTTTTATCATATAGGCTTTGTGATTGATTCCTTATTTGTAACATAACATATTCTAAAGACAACTTCTTCTCATTAAGTTATGAATTAGATATGACTCCAAGTAGGTAAGTTACTTGAGTTTAAGATTTTTTCCCTAATTATTCAAGTTGCATAAGGAATTTGGTATGTTAGTGCCTTACAACTGATCTCATTAATTTTGATTATTATTCTAATTAAAATTTGGATGATTCCTCTATCATGTGTTATAAGTATTAGAATAGGGTTATTAAGGCTCTTGTTTATAACATTCAGGGACTCCACATGCATAACACTAAGATATACCAATTGTTCATAAGCCTTCTCTTCAATTATTGGTGCTTCAGGTGCAGACTTTATGTATAGATTATCTAACATTTTGAATATGATAGCTACCTAAGCAGTTGAAACTGATAAATCATCTTGTTCATAAATGTTGGTTGCTCTTTTAGGGTTCACTCTCTCAGAAGGCTAATAAAAGATTGTTGGTTATCTTCTCCCCAATCAATCATAGGCCTACTCATATGGTTTAGACATCAAATACCCCCTATTGTAGCAACCATAATTAACCTAGAAGATCTCATGAGCCCATTGTAATGAGTTTAGACAATTAGCCAATCAGTTAGGGCATGGTGTGGCCATTTTTTGTAAAAACTCCTTAAGTATTTTTTAAAGCTTCATATATCAACTCACCATCTAACTGGGTGAAAGAGGTAATATCATTTCTATGTATGGTATTTTTAAAAGGTGAAAAGTACATAGCAAGGAATGTTTGGGCAAGATTAGTCCAAGTTGTGATAGGCCCTGATACTAAAGAATTTAACCACATCTTATCATCATCTCCAAGGAAAAATGGAAACAACTTAAGCCTAACAATGTTTTATATGACATCGTTATACCTAAAGGTCGCACACAACTCTAAGAACCTGGCTATTTGTAAGTTCGGATTTTAATTAAGGTTTTCTCGAAAATGATTATTTTGCATTATTTGAATAATGGTAGATTTGAGTTCAAAGGTATTGGCTTGAATGGTAGCTTTATTAATGCTCTAATGTTTCTCTTCTACCAAATAATTATCAAAGTCCATAAGGGGTTGTTTGGTTTGTTGAAAATGAAATGCAACATAAACAATTTATAGAGTACTATGATCACAATGTATTTGAAATATTTTAGATTTGTTAGGCTCGCTATTAAATAAACATAAGACTTTATATTTTGTTTTGTTTGGTTTGAATAGATTGAAAATAATATATTTCAAAAAAAAAAAATTTTGCGGGGGGGTTGGGGGGGGGGGGGGGGAGGTGGCTCAACAGGCTGTCGCTAGCGGTTGGTTGGTGGTTGCTGGGCGGCAAAGGGTGGTAGGTAGCGGCAGTATGTAATGGTTGGGTGCGGGCAATGGTGACATTAGGGCTGTCAAAAAAGCTCGTTGTTCGTGAACAGTTCGTGTTCGGTTCATCAATGAGTTTGTATTCGATTCATTCGATAAGTAAACGAGACAAACATGAACAAATTTTTTTCATTCGGTTAGTTAAACAAAGAAATATAAAATAATATAAAATAATTATATATAAAAAATTTATTATATTTTAAAACATTAAATTTTATAAATTATAATACATAATAAAATAATAATCATAATATATAAATATACTATAGTAGTAATATACTAATATAGATATTGTATATTTATATAATATAAGTTATATAATTAATATATAATATTATTTTTTATATTAATATTAGGGATGTCAAACTGGCTCGTCGTTCGCGAACATCTCGTGTTCGGCTTGTTCGTTAAAAAACAAACACGAACAGTAACATTGTGGGCTTGTTCGTTAAGAAACGAACACGAACAGTAACATTGCTTGTGAACATTTTGAACACGAGATTATTTCAAACAAACTAAATTTCAAACAAACCGAACACAAACACAAGCTCTGTTCGTTTACACCCTTAGGTGACATGTTTTCGAAGGTGGGGCAGGTTGTGACTAATGATGGTCGAAGAAGGTGGCGAGCGGCCAACAAATGGCAGAGGCAGCGATGACGATGGGGGAGGGGTGGTGGCGGGGATGGTGACTTGCTAATAATATTTTCTATTTTAATGAATGGTGTAATTTAAATTTGGACAAATTTGTTGAATTCTAAATTCAGCCAAAATGAACTACCTTGTAAACTTCAAATTACTCATACTTTACATTGTATTTATAATTAATCATACCGAACACATAATTTTCTCAATTCCATGCAATAAAATTATAGTACACCACAAACTCAGTCAAAAAAATGACCCCTAAGTGGTCTATGTTAAACATTCTCTTCCAATTGGTTCACTGTTGTTCTTAAAGTCATTGAGTTCTTTAGTTTGTTTAATGATTCTTTTAATTTTAGGGTCAAACGATACTATTTCAACATTTATAGTCCTATAGATACCTAAAACTAACTAGTGGCCCTAAATTAACAAATTATATAAATCACTCTAATGAAGAAATGAATAAAAATACATGCAAAAAGCAAAAAGAAAAAATAAATCACAATATTTTTTGAGTTTTTAATATTGCAAAAATAACACAAATAATTTAAAGTACACAATAAAGTATGGAAAAAAATTAACACTATAGATTTAGGGGTGCTTCAAACAAATTTCTCCTAAATTGTTAACACACTAACATACGAACAAAAACACAAATACAAACCTTAGGTTGCCTTCCAAGAAGCGCTTGGTTTAACGTCTTAAGCCCGATGAATCCAAATTCTTACTCAAGTTGACCCAGTATTAGAACTTCATTATTCATAGGCCTCTTTCCACATATGTAAGATTTAAGTCTTTATCTGTTCACTTTAAACACTTTACAATTTTTAGGATCTTTAATATTGATTGCACAAAATGGACACACTTTAATTACAGTAAATGACGCTATCTACATGGACTTAAGTTTTCCAGAAAATAATTTTACTCTTGTATTACATAGTAAAATCTCATATCCAGGTTCAAATTCATTCCTATGAATCTTTTGATTATGCCAATTTTTTATCTTCTCTTTATAAAATTTTGCATTTTCATAAGATTCATGTCTAATCTCCTCGAGTTCATTTAAATGTAGCAATATCTTCTCACCAGCTTCTTTCAAGTTATAATTGAATTTCTTAACAGCCCAATAAGCCTTATGTTCTAATTCCACTGACAAGTGACAAGCTTTTCAAAATATGAGCCTATAAGGAGACATTTTTATAGGGGTTTTCAAAATATGAGCCTATAAGGAGACATTCTTATGTTCTAATTCCACTGACAAGTGACAAGCTTTTCTACAGGCCCATAGTGCATTACAAGTTTAGTAGACCAATCTTTATTATTAGGATTAACAGTCTTTTATTGAATTTTCTTAATTTCTCTATTAGAAACCTCTACTAAGTCACTAGTTTGAGGATGATAAGTTATGACTATTTTATGCTTAATTCCATATTTAGTTACTAATGTCTCAATTTTTTATTCTTGAAATGGTTTCCTCCATCACTTATGATCACTCTAGGCATGCCAAATGTACAAAAAAATATTCTTATTTAAGAACTTGGCTACCCTTTGAGCCTCACAATTTGGAAGAGCTGCCACCTTAATCCATTTTGAGACATAGTCCAATACTCTTAAAATATATGAGTTTCTAAAAGATGGTATAAATGGTTCCATAAAATCTAAAACTCATACATCAAAGATTTCAATTTCTAAAGTAAAGTTTAGGGGCATTTCATCTCTTTTAGATATGTGGCCTACTCTTTGGCATCTATCACAAGTTTTTACATAAATATTCATATCCCTAAACAGAGTAGCCAATAAAATCCATATTTTAAAATCTTAAATACAGTTTTATCAACACTAAAATGTCCCCTAAACTCATAATCATGACATTTTTGAATAATTTCATGGGTTTCTTCTAAAGGCACACATTTTTGTATAACTTGATCCTTATATTTTTTATATAAATAAGGGTCATATTAAATATAAGATTTTGCATCATGAATGAATTTTTTTTTCTGTTGATGGTATTTCAATACATATGGTATAATATCACTTACGATAAAATTCACTATGTCAGCATACCATAGAACACACCAATCAGTAATAACGTATAGTTGCTCATTAGGAAAATTTTCATTAATTTCATCTTCAAAATTACAAGAATTTTCCTGTTTCAGTCTAGAAAAATGGTTAGCAATTTGATTATCCAATGCCTTCCTATCCACTACTTCAAAATTAAAGTTCTGTATCAGAAGGATTCATCTAATTAATCTCGATTTAGCATCCTTCTTTAGCATAAGATATCTAATAGCAGAATAATTGGTAAGAACAATGAATTTAGTTTCAACGAGATAAGATCTAAATTTATCAAAATCATATACTATTATCAATAATTTCTTCTCAATCGTAGTGTAATTAATTTGAGCTTCATTAAGGGTTTTACTGGCATAGTATATAAATTTAAAAGTTTTATCATATCTTTGTCCTAACATTGCTCTAAAAGCATAATCACTCGTATCACACATCAACTCAAACAATCTCCCCTAATCAGGTGAGACTATAATAGGAGCGGTGATTAATTTTTTATTTAAAATATTGAAGGCCTTTAGGCAATCTTGATTAAAGTTAAATAGAGCATCTTTTCTTTAAAAATGACATAAAAGGATTGGTGATTTTTGAAAAAATCTTTAATATATCGCATGTAAAATCTAGCATGTTCCAAAAAAACTTCTAACTCCCCTCACAGTGGTAGGAAGAGGTATTTTAGTAATTACTTGAATTTTTGTTGGGTCTACTTCTGTGTCATTTTAGATATTTTATGTCCCAAAATAATTCCTCATGCGATCATGAATTAACATTTTTCCCAATTGAGAACAAGGTTAGTTTCTTCACAATTTTTTAGCACCTTTATTAAATGGTCTAAACATGAATCAAATGAGGTTACAAACACTGAGAAATTATCCATAAAATTTTTTTTATCCCTTTCTAATTAATTCGCAAAAAATAGACATCATGTACCTTTGAAACGTAGCAGGTATGTTACATAATCAGAAGGGCGTTCTTCTAAAATAAAAAGTCCTATAAGGACTCGTGAATGTAGTCTTTTCGTGATCCTCAGGTTTTATTGATATTTGATGATATCCAGAATATCCATCTAAAAGGCAAAAGTATTAATGACCAGCTAATCTATCTAACATCTGGTCCAGAAAGGGTAAGGAAAAGTGTTTTTTGTCCGTGGCTAAATTCAATTTTTTGCAATCAATAAAAACTTGCCACCTAGTAACTTGTTTGGTCGGAATTAATTCATTTGTAGCTACTGTCACCCTCCCTTTCTTAGGAACACAGTGTAAAGGACTAACCCAAGCACTGTTAGAAATGGGATATATAATACATGCATCTAACCACATTAATATCCAATTTTTAACAACTTCTTTCATAAAAGGTTTTAACCTTCTTTGAGGATCTCCCCTAGATTTATGATTATCTTTCATCAGGATCCTATGCATACAAATTGAAGTATTGTTTTCTTAAATATCTGCTTAGGTCTATCCAAAAGCTTTCTCATAATTCCTCAAGATTTCTATTAATTTTTCTTCTTGTGATTGATTTAAATCTAAAGATATGATGATCGGTAATATAGATGAGTTTCCTAAATAAGCATACATTAAATATGTAGGAAGTACCTTCATCTCAAGTTCAAGAGGTTCCTTAATAGAAGAAATGAGCGATTTACTATTTTCTGTTATATCTAGAATTTTAAACCTCTCCTGAACAAATTTTGAATCATCAGTAGGCATTTATATCCAACTCATCTTGGAAATCCATGTCATTCTCATTATCTAACTCTTATTTTTCTGATTTAATTTTACAATTTTCTCTGGAATGGTTACTACTTAGATAATTAATTAAGTTCATCTGAAAACACTCATTTTCTTTTCCTTAAGCAGAATATTTCATAGATTTTAAGACATTAAGTGTAACTTCTAGATCATTGACTCTCATAGTTAAGTCACATTTTTGCACATCTATCATAGTTTGTTCGGTGGCAAGAAATGTCTCTTTAAATTAATTGAGATTTATTTATCTTTCTTCATATCTAATAGGATGAAATTAACAAGGAAAAATAATTTATCCACTTTAACTAATACATCATCTATAACCCCCTTAGGATAAGTGATTGATCGATCAACTAACTGAAGAGTTATAGTAGTTGAAGAAATCTCTCCTAAAACTAACATTCTGAAAGTAGATAACAAAATAAGGTTAATTCTTATTCCTAAATCGCATAAAGTTTTTCCAAAAGCTTTTCTTCTATGGCGCAAGGAATAGTAAAAGCTCCCAAGATCTGTAAGTTTTTTATAAAGTTTTTTTTCTGAATTATAGCAATGCACTCCAAACTTTCTCTTCTTATTGAGGATGTCCTTCATAAACTTCTTACATAGCTGGGCATTTGCTCTAAAGTTTCAGTGAAGTGAAAGGAATATTAATGGTTAAAATATTAATGGTTAACTTCTTAAATAATTCTAGAAATTTTGAAAATTGTTTATCCAACATTTGATGCCTAAGTCTTACAGGAAATGGAGGTAGTGGTTTTTTCTAAGTTAATCCTAGTTGGAGAGGTTGGTTTTTACTTAGAAACATTTTCTTTAGATCTTTCAGTTTCTGAAGTCTCTCTTTCAACCCCAGTCTCTCTTTGAACTACATCCTCCATCTCTCTTCCACTTGTTAGTTGGATAGCATTAAATTGCTCTTTATTCTTATCTTTAAGGTTTATCTTAGTGTTACTAGGAAGCGTTCCTTATGGTCTATTGCTGAGTGAGTTAGCAATTTGTCCCAGTTGATTCTCGATATTTCTTATTGTTGCACCACAACCTCTTTTATAAACAACTTCTTCTCCTTAAATTATGGATTATTGTTAAATTCTGGTGGATAAGAAGGTCTATAGTTGGTACTACTCTGGTTATTCCAGTTTCCTACATGATTTACTTAATTATTTCCCTATTGTTGGTTTCCCTCACCAGAATTATTATTCCAGTTAAGTTTAGGATGATTATTCCAACCTGGGTTATATAAGTTGAAGTAAGGATTCTTATGTTTGTTATTAATGATAATTAAGTTCTCTGAAGATGAAGTTTTGGAATCAACCATCTATTTTAATGAATTTTCCTCAATTGCTAAAGGAATTTGAGATTGGTTCATTCGAAATTGATCTAGCTTCCTAGATATTGCTGCTGAAAAGTAAGAATTAATAACATATCTGTATCATGAATACTAGCCATCTTTCTAGAATTTACTCTTTCAGAAGGTCTTTGGAAAATATTTATAGTCATCTCTTCAATTAAAGAGTAAGCTTCATTAAATGGATTCGACATGAGTGAACCACCACCAACAGCATCAATGATAAATCTAAGTGATTATATTAACCCCTTGTAAGTTATTTGAATGATTAATCAATCGGGCAAAGCATGATGTGGACACTTCCTAAGAAGTTCCTTAAATCTTTCCCATGCTTCGTATATTGATTCACCTTCATACAGACAAAATGAAGTAATATCATTTCTAAGTTTAGCAGTTTTTTATGATGGAAAATACTTAGTTAGGAATTTATGAGCTAAGTTACCCCAAGTCCTGATAGATCCAAGCGCTAATGAATTCAACCACATTTTAGCTTTATCCCTTAAAAAAAAAGAAAAAAGCTGAAGTCTAACAACGTCATTTAACACACCGCTATAATGAAATGTTGTGCATAGTTCTAGAAAACTAACTAAGTGTAAATTTGGATCCTCAGATGGAGTTCCCCCAAACCGGTTGTTCTGCACCATTTGGATAATAGCAGGGTTCAACTCAAATGTGTTAGCTTCTACAGCAGGAGTTTGTATATTTAAGTGAATTTCATCTGTCGTAGGTTTAGCCTAATCCCTTAATGGCCTATGCACGTTATGATGTTCATTTTCAGGCCTTTGATTATCTAAGTTGTTTTGTTTAATTTTTGTTATTTCTTCTACAAATAGGTGAAGTCCTTTTTATTTTCTAATCTTGTTAATTGTTTTTTCTAATTCAAAATTGTAGGGTACAGGTCCTAAAGGTTCTGCGCTACGCGCACACAACTAAGAATTCAATAAGCAAATTACAAAAAAACTCAGAAGACAAACACTCAAATATAATTATTTTTTTTTTAATGTGTATTATTTAAAAACACAAGAAAACTCTTACACAAAGAAAACTACAATATGATTTTCTAAATCTAAGTCTAATTAATTCAACTAAGATTTTCCAAAGTCAAGTTAACCATCGCACTTCCCCAGCAACGGCACCAAGAACTTGACCGATCCTGTCAGATTCCTAAAGTTTTTGGATGAAATATTTTAAATCTAGAAAATGTATTATAAATTTTATAACATGATTTTTTCTACAATTTAGCACCTCACACTAGATATTTTACGCAAGCATACACATCGTTCAAGTAGTATCAGATTTTTTAGTCCAGAGTATCGATTCCAAAGGGAAGGCTAAAATACCCTCCCTTTGCAAAGAAGTAATTTGTGTAGGAATGGAACACTTAGATTATAGATTATAATTAGTGACAATTAGGAGCATTTCTCTTCTTTACTCTCTTTCTAGTGCATAAAGAAGTTTGGTTTAACTAGGTAAGTGTTTCTACCTAGCACCCTAGAATCCTCCAAGTTACCCCCATCAAAACCTATCTTCTTATCTATTTGCACTGCCCTATGAACTATTTTTCCTTCACCCAATAGCGCACTGTGATTTCTACTAGTTGTTAAAGCCATAACCCTCTCAAATCATTATGGATTTATAACATGTTTTAACATACCAATTAGCCAGATTGATAAGTAAATGAAGCATGAAGTAAAAATCATCACAATAATGAAAAAAAATTAATTCTAAATGTATTCACATGTCCTACACATACTACTACTTCATCACAAGAGAAAGGTAAAAATGATCTACTCACAATGTATGAAGAAAACACAACAATCCATTATCATATAATAAATGAAATTCATACACAATGAGTTTACAATTAATATATGACAATATAGAATGAAACACTTATTTTTTTTCCTAAGAAAGAAGTGAAAACTCATCCCCAAATGATCTACAAGTGTTCCTTGCAATGCTTACAACAATCCTTTACAATAACCTCTCAATTCTCTCTAAGAAAATGCAGAAAACTGCAAAATCTCACTTTAAACTCTACTTTCTTGCACACTCAGACTCTTTTTTTCACTTCAAAAAAGATCTTCCTCGCTGTTAGAATTGCTTCACCCCGTTAACCTCCAAATTCATGCATAATTGCTACAGAAACCACCCAGGTTAGTTCTGACTCCTAGGCGCCACCTTCTCGGGTATGCAGAGAAAAATAATTGGAGACTAGGCGCCAGTTGTAGTGCCATTTCTTCATGTTCTCTATTTGCTGGACACTATCTGGCGCCTAGGCGCCAGCTTCCGATGCCTAGGCGCTAGCTTCCGGCTCCTAAGCGCCAACATGTTGTCGCTCCATTGCTTCATTTGCTTCTTTTCGATCCATTTTCTCTTCAATTTGCTCTAAATCTCCTCTTTTATACCTGCAAACATTAAAATACATTTCTTTAAAGTGCAATTTCATCAAAAATATGCTCTAAATATAAAGAAAAATTAACATGCTACAAGATATGTCAAATACTATACGATGAAATGTTTTTCTCGGTTGCAATAGACTTTTGAATGCAAATACAATCCTAAAAAAGAATTACCTAGATGACGTTTGATAACTCTTAGGTTTTTTTGGCTTCGTTCTTCTTACGCTCTTTCGTTTCCATCTTTTTAGGCTCTTCAGTTTCCATCTTCTTAGGCTCTTCCAACTCTATCTACTCAGACTCTTTCAACTCCATCTTCTTAGGTTCTTTGGTTTTCTTCTTCTCTTCCATTGTCATGTATTAGTTTGCTTCAAAAGATGAAAAGAGCTACATGAGTTCGCACCCTAAATCTTAAATTCTCACGCAAAGCTTGTATCGGAAAAACCTTAACATCACAAGACTTCGCATATATCTCAACCAACAAACGATAATGCGAACCCTAGCTACCAGATTCACGCAATGGAAAGCCCTAACAGATGGCGAATGATGAAAATAGAGAGTGAAGAGCCGCACCGCTGGGTTTTTTTCGATGCAATGATCCTGACGTTATGACTCGGCGCGTTCTATTTTTTAAGCAATGGGCTAGTTCGGGCCGGGCCGGGCATGAAAATAAATGATTTTTTCGTCATTTTTTTCGTTGGGACCGCACCTTACAGTTGACTATATTTTATGTATTTATGTATCTCGCACCTACACTTTCATATTTACACATCTAGCACTTAAATCAATAATATCACATAAAAAATAAACTATTAGAATTTTTTATTAGTGACAAACACTTTTTTCGTGCATAGATTTAAAACACCAAAAGGCTATACATGTAAAAAAGAAAGTTTAAGTGTGAGACATGTAAATAAATGAGACTTGTGTGCTATGTATGTAAATTTCCCTCATATTAGTGTCCATGGCCCCCTCGAGGATTAATCAATTCTAAAAAGGAGCTACCGACGTACCAAGCACGCAACCAAGATGATAAATTCACCGGTGACCGATAGTGGCCCCCATTCACCAATCCCGAATCTATAATCCCATGACTCGCCTCGTCCTCCTACCGTAAAAAAGAAAGTTTAAGTGTGAGACATGTAAATAAATGAGACTTGTGTGCTATGTATGTAAATTTCCATTATATTAGTGTCGATGGCCCCCTCAAGGATTAATCAATTCTAAAAGGGAGCTACCGACCTACCAAGCACGCAACCAAGATGATAAATTCACCAGAGTGACCGATGGTGGCCCTCCCATTCCCCAATCCCCAATCTATAATCCCATGACTCGCCCCCTCTTCCTCCCCCTCCTCCTCCTCTTGAGGCACCAGAAACTGGACCCTTCGGCTGTTCATGGAATAACGAAGTTCTCTGATCTCACGCCGGCGGAGTTCCGTCGGAAGTATCTTGGAGTCAGGCAGAACCGTCGCTTACTAGGGAGTATACATGAGGCTCCGATTTTACCGACGAATGATCTCCCTACTGATTTTGACTGGAGGGATCAAGGTGCCGTCACTGGCGTGAAGGATCAGGTTTTTGTTTTTGAATAAGCCTTTTGCCAGGGGTGATCTATATGTTTTGAAACTGAGTTTGATTATCACGAATGAATTTTTAGGGGTCTTGTGGCTCTTGCTGGTCGTTTAGTGCGGCAGCAGCTGTGGAAGGGGCGAATTTTCTGGCAACTGGAAAATTAATTAGCCTTAGCGAGCAGCAAATGGTTGACTGCGATCATATGGTTCGTGATTAAAAACTTACCGATTCCCCTTTTTCTGGGTATATTCTTTCCTTTCTGTTTGTATTTTGATTGAAAATTTCATTCAGGAGCTTTTGATACAACATGTGATCAAAAGTCAAAGCATTTGATTATAAATGTATGGAAATACGATTTTGTTTCGAACAAATAATTTGACTGTCATTTTTAGTAAAAAAAAAGGGTGCGCCTTGCATTTCTACAAAATTATGTTATATTATAAATTTGATCGAAAGTTATGCTCTTTTTTTCTTTTAATCATTTGTGTTGAAAGCTCCTGACTTGTATTGTTTACATAATTGCTTGTTTTCGAAGGTGGTGAACTGACGAAGATTTATTGTTATACGGCTGATTGGAATTCTCTCGGAATGAATCGGTTGATTTTATGTTTCTGCTTCCCATAGGGTTATGTTTTCAGGTCATATTTATGTTGACTATCTTTTTGATGCGGTCATTCACCGGGTTTCATAGGGGTGGTTTTGTTGGCAACAAAAGGAGTGCAGTGCATTTTTTTTGCAGGGTTTTTAATAATTTAAGCGTTTGGTTAGAAGAAAAATGTATGCAATGTAAAATTCTAATTATTTGTAATTCGATCTCTAGTTTACTTTCAATATATTTGGGATTCAATGGATTTGGTTGAATTCCAAATACAACGTTTTGTGTAACCTGCACTAACCTGCACCTGCCAGTCACAATCTCCACTATTGACCTCCCATAGTAGCCCTCGCCCGCTTGCACCAACCTTTCGTCATCTTCGCCTCCACTGCCTGTTGTTCCCCCACCCACCCCCTAACAACCACCGCTTGACACCATCACCCTTAACAACTTAAATTTTTTTCCCCTTCAAAACAGACAAGAAAATATATTGTTCATGATATGGGGCTCATGGGAAGGCTGACCGGGCACAGGTTTAGCCCAGTTGGACCGGTCGGTTCCCATGGAGGGGGGCCACACCGCCCCCACTTCCTACTTCTTTTTCTTTCCTTTTCCTACCCTCCTTTTCTTTCTTTTTTTTTCTTTCCTTGCCTTCATAAGCCTTTCTGTAAAAACCAAAATTTGATTTTATTCTCCTTCTAATTTTAAACCCCTTGCATTAAATCTGAATTATTATCTTATTTCCTTCCCTATTTTAAAAGTATTGCCTAAATTCTGAAATATGATATTATTCATTTCATATTTTAATGTTTCCTAAAGTAGAGTCAAGTCTTTTATAAATAAGAGTTCTTGTGTCTAGGGTAAAGGGCCTATTTTATGAAATTCCAATTCAGTTTTTTCTTAGTATTTTCCCTCTTGAGGGTTGTATCCGACGCCAAGGTAGTGCTCCGGATGTCCGTTGTCCAAAGTGGTGATCGTCTCTACGGGTCCGGGTGGTGCTCCGTATCTAGCTCAACCCCGCCGAGATATTTATCTCCCCATCAATCCTTTCGGTTGTTGCCCTACTTCTTCCACAGCAGCCCCACCTCTCCGGCCTTCACTGCAGCCGCCAATCCGACCTCTGATAATGTTCCTACACCTTTTCAGCTGCAGTACGATGTTGTTATCATTGCCCCCCCTTGCTGCCACCGCCCAGAACAGCAAAGATCTATTGTTTTCTACGGTTCTAGCCGCCCCTATTGCCTTATCCTCCTTCCTTGCTACCCTCACTGTCCCAGCCCTCCAACTTCGTTGTTGCAGCACACAACACATTCGTTTTGCTGTTTGCTTGCTGTCCAACACCCCAAACAGCAGCGGAATGCTGTTTTGATTGCCGCCCTAAGTTGTCTTATTGTTCCAACGGCTGTCTATCCTTCATGCCACCTCCCTAAAGCCACAACCTTCTTTCCTCCGCCACCAACCGCCGTCTAGCAGCCTCCGTCCTCGTCTCCACGGACTTCTTTTATTATTTATGTTGTCATGTTTGTTTTCCTTCTATTTCCTGTTTTCCCATATCGTGTTGGTAATATATTTGGAATTCAGAAATAATTGTTGTGTTTCCGTTGTAGTTTAGTTTAACTCCGGTATTAGTCTAGCGTTTATTTTATATAAAACCAAATAATAATAAAATATTTAAAATATAATACATCACTTTGGCACAACATTCCTTTTCCAGCAACCAAACAACTCAGTTTTTCTAGTTTGTGGTCATTTATTTGTGTGATGACATTCTTCTTGTTGTGTGCGTAGAATTCTTTGCCAAAAAAATGGGTTGATGTCAGAAGATTTCCTTAGTCTTCTTCTATATGCTACATGAATCTTTCATTCTAAGAAGGATTATGGTAAAGTGTTCTCTCTTTTTTTCACTTTCTGCGATGTTCTCTCTCCTTGGTAATTACATCTTTAAATTATGAACTTTTTAAATAAGTACTGAACTTTTCACTATCAGTTATTACACTGATTTTGTTTTGTCAGTATGCAAACTTATGGAAACGTTGTTACCTGTTTTTGTAGTTTATTTTTTCTTAGATTACTTTTGAATCTTGGGTTGGTTATGAACTTGTTCAAAGATCATTGTCTCATTTTCTTTTTTTGGAATGAATATCCTGGTCTTCTCGTCTAATTAGGTGATGAATTTTCATTAGTTTTGCTCATACTAAATGTTGAAAAAAAGTATCTCTCTAGTTTAATTGAAACCAACTCAAATTTTTGCCAAAATATTATATTCTAACTCTAAGATCTCCCTCCAATCTTTCAGTTCAAAATCAAAATACAAAGAAAGCTAAACTGTGAGTGTCCTGGTAGTAAGTATTCTTGCATTTCTCTTAGAAAGTAAAATAATGAACCGCTAAACAATTCCTTAAACTTTTATGCAAACGCAACTTTATGAGACAAACTCTATTTCTTTATAAGAAATTGATTTTATGATCAATACTCATTTTATGTTTTTCTGTTATTGCCTTCCTGTTCCCTTTCATGCAAATGGTGCCATTTTGTTAATTTGGTGTAGTCTTTTGCATTTAATTTGAAAGCTTCGTCCCTTCGTTAAGATCTTAAACTCTAACTCTACATGGGTTTTCAGTTTCTGTGCTATCATGCATGCTGGTTGTTTTTTCCCCCCTTTTTTTCCTTTTTGCGGGGATGGGCTTATAAGATTTGTACTCAAACTGTCTCGTGTAGAAGCCATCTGCTTATTGATTTTTCAAAACATGCAGTTGCTCCCGGCATCAGTAGTATTGGCTCCTCTTCCTGCTGTACTATCTTGGAGTGTTGCTTTACATCTTTATGTGCTAAAATAGATGCTATTGACATTTTTAAATGTTTAAACTTTTCTGCTATTGTTTATGGTTTAAAATTTCTCAATTTCTAAAAGCAGAAATAAATGGAACTGGACTAAAAAAAGATTATTTTGAGCACAACTTCTGGTTTTCAAAATTCAAGACCTCTATTGGGGTGTTTTCATTTATATTGATGCAATAATTTTACTTCTGTTTCATAAGTAGAACATTCACAAAATCTTATAACAAAAAAGAACTCAGTAATTATCTCACTGGAGTGTTTCAACTGTCTGGAAAGTCTAGCGACTTGGCAGAAATAGCTAAATTATAAACAAACTGAATGTTAGATGTTCAATATAGTTACCTTAAGTGCTTTTTGGTTAGTTTTATTTCATGAGTTCAGATCTACTTTTGATTACATGTTTTATGCAACCCCTGCGCTGATAATTGTTTTCCTTAAATGGATGGATAAAAGCATAATTTTGGGTGTTAATGAATTTATTCAACTTTCAGAATTACTTTTTTGCTGTTTTTTTGTTAAAATGTTATTATGTAACTTTTGGTTCAATACATATTTATGTTTTGGCGTTTTTTTTACTATTTTTAAAATGCCAATAGTATTAATTTATTCAGGCTTTGTGGGTCTTTAATTTGTAGTTGTCTTTGAAGGCTCATTTTTTTTGTAGGATCTTTGATCTTTACATTGCACGGGTTTGCATTTTCAGTATTATTGTTTGTGCTGACCATCTAGTAGCAATTTTTTTGGTAATAAATATGTAATATATCAACTCATGCTTATTCTATATAGAAATATATTTTTCAAACTTTATTGACTTTATAAATGTGTAAGATAGCTACTCCAGCTCACATTTATTTTTCAATATTAACCAATATTAAGCCAAGAAGCTCTTTGGGTTGGCTTTAGTTCATGAGCTTATATATGCTTTAAAGATGATCATTATTGTTGTCCATGTGCTTTAAGATTTTAAACTCAATTGTTGATTTTGGTGAAACATGATGGTTGTTCTCTTGACCCAGCTAATTTATTTTCTCTACTTTTATCGATCCTTTACAGTGTGATGAGTCAGAACCAGATTCATGTGATTCAGGATGCAATGGTGGGTTGATGACCACTGCCTTTGAGTATTTGCTAAAGTCTGGTGGACTTGAGACTGAGAAAGACTACCCATATTCTGGAAATGATCGTGGAGGCTGCAAATTTAACAATGCCAAAATTACAGCTTCTATTTCTAATTACAGTGTTGTGTCTGTTGATGAAGATCAAATTGCAGCAAATCTTGTTAGCCATGGCCCTCTTGCAGGTTTGTATAAAAACTTAAACTAAGCAATGTTGTGATACTTGCTTTACAATTCATTTAGTTCATTACTAGGGTTGATAGTCATGTCTAAACATTAAAACTCACTCAAATTTTAACAAGCTCGAAATTGAAATCCATTTGTTCCAACTTGAAGGTGTCATTTTCGAATTTGCTCTATTCAACTTGAAGTTGACTGGATATATGATTTATACACATGAGCATGTGTTTTAGCACTCTATGCGCTTAAATATACATATATTCATATTAAATAACCCATTATATATATATATATAACATACTTAACTATACATATATTCATATTAAATAACCCATTATATATATATAACATGCATGTATGCATGTATATTATATTTCATCATACAGCTTTAAATAAAGATTGTTAACATATATATAGATTATAATCTTAATTGGCAAGTGAAACATACCTTTATCAAGTCATTTCTAAACTCTACTTAAATTTGATGAATTTCTACTGAACTCGAATCAACTCAAACTCCTAATATTCCATTTCTAGTTAAAGGTTGATTTACATGAACTTATCTGCATATCACCCCTACCCATTAGTTGGAAAAGTTGATTCATGCTTCCCTTGCTAAAATTTTCTCAATTAGAGTTATGTTTAGTAGTTATTTTAGTGCTTCATTTTATATATTCTACAAATGTGGCTAAACATTAAACTACTGCATTTATTTTTATTTGTATCGTGCAGTTGATATTATGCATTGCTGTCTGCCAATGTTAGTGTTGTGACTATAGTGGTTTTGCCACTCTTATTAATTGCTGCCTGAGTCAGTACGTTTTATGGTGCTAGCCTTTTGGGTTTAGAAAGTATATATTTTCTTAATAATTTAACACGTCATAGCGAACTTTAGATGGGTAATGCTTCCTTTGAATGAGTTCGTGAGCATGAATGGATGAAACGTGTAGTAAGAAGCCATTCATAAATGAAGCACTGCTAGCTGCTGAACACTTGCAAGTTTGAAAGATCAATTGAGTTCACCATTCAAAACTCATTTGAAGCAATCTATTCATACATATCTAAAATTGTATATATGATCTAGAAATAATTTCTTTTTTCAACATGGTTCATCAGATGCTATGATTTTAAATGATAATTTTTTAGTTTAAATTATTATGGATTGTAGTTGAAGCAGATGATAATAAAATAATAGTAGGTAAAACCGTTAGACATTAGTAAAGGTTAATGAAATTATCCTACTGAAAACCAACAATATATCTGTTACATCATCAATTAAATATTCATGTAATAATTTTTTCTTTATTTATTTTTTTTTCAAAATATAGCTCATGCACTGCAAGAGCATGAGACTCTCGAGAAGTAAAATGTTCTGCAGTATGTATAGGCCTCTTTTGACCTAAGCCAATATGAGGTTCTCTATTCTCCAGGGCTTTAAGAAGTGTTATTGAAGCTTATGGAAGATTATAAATTTTATATTTTGCTTATTGACTGTAGAGTTTTCTATGACTGTTGTAGAGGTAAATGGCTCTATTGTTGTAGGGAACTTGTATAAAAATGTAGATAGATCTCGTCTCTAGCCTGTAAAAACGTTAAGACATCAGTACTCATTCAGTAGTCCTCATCAAATCCACAAATTAGTGAGATAATTGGGTTCACGTCTCTCCATCTTTGTTCTCTTGAGAGTGTGTGAGAAGATTATCAAAAGAATGGAGAGTTCAAAGTTTGCACAAGTGTGGTAGTGCTAGATTTGAGAGCTCATTAGAGCCCTATGTGGCATAATGTTCTGTCAACGATCTTCATTCCACTCCAAATGCCTAAAATTTTCCATCTCCCTAACATTAATAGCTCAGAAGCTATAGTTCTCTCTCTCTCTCTCTCTCACTATATATATATATATATATATGTAGATGTATGTATGTATGCATGTCTATATGAATACACACACACAATATATTATTATTATTATTAATTTTTGTGCTGTTTCATGACACTAATCCGCTATCGTGAACCATTCAGTGGGCATCAACGCCGTCTTCATGCAAACATACATCCACGGCATTTCGTGCCCCTACATATGCGGTAAGAATCAAAATCACGGTGTTCTTCTTGTGGGCTATGGATCTGCCGGCTACGCTCCAATCCGCTTCAAGGAAAAACCATATTGGATCATAAAGAACTCTTGGGGTGAGAACTGGGGCGATCATGGCTACTATAAAATCTGCAAAGGTCGCAACCTTTGTGGTGTGGAATCCATGGTTTCAACTGTCACTGCCATCAGCACTGCTCATTAATCTTAGATTATCTTAACACAGATGTAAAATCTCGTATCTTCTTCTCTGTATAACAAATTAATGATTATAGCTTTGATTGTTATCTGTAAATTACTGGATATGAAAAGTGCACTTTGGCTGTGCTGCTGCAGCAACTTTATATTGTTGTTAATCTATATATGGATGCTTGAAATCGGTTTCTATCCAGGCTATATGTTGCGCTTATGGCTGAATAGCATGATATTGGATTTTAGATTTTGATCTGGCACTTCACTTTCATGCAACATTACATTGTCAGAATGTTTCCATGTTTTGTTTTTAACTGCATCTGTATTTTATGCCGCTTGATCCAGATTATATGTGGGTGGGTTTGAACGTTATTAGATTTATTTTGAGAATAGTGCAGCATTACAGATTCGTTTATATGAAGCTTTTATATCAAAATAAATGCCATTTGTGGGCAGGATAGATTTGTAAAAATGAAATGTTTTTCTTAAATGGGCAGTATAAATGGTTTCTGTTTTTATGAACTTTTATTATCAATTAATATGTTAATTAAAATTAGTATATGTTATTATAATAGGATAAGTTTTATAATCAATTTTTTTAATTATTTATTGGAAATTTATGGTGCTTACTATTCAAATAATTTTATGAAATTATTTTTATTTGCGGCACAACATGTTGTTGTGGAATCTAAGTCTCCCTGTCATTAGGATGAAATACTTTATTTTTGAGGGTGGCTAAATCCCTCAAAAGTTTATCTTTTTTTATTAAGCATTGGGCGAAATTAGAGAAGGTCGTCTTAGATGGTTTGGTCACATTAAACGTTGACCATCTGATGATCCGATTAGGAGAGTAGATATTTTTAGATTCGACTTTTGTTAAGAAAGGCAGAGGTGGGCCTAGGAAGACTTGGGTTTTTTGTATAAAAAATGATCTTAATTTACTAGAATTAACTGAAAATATGTCACTAAATAGGACGTAATGGAGAAAAACGATTCATGTAGCTGACCCCACCTCACGTAGTGGATTACGGCTTCGTAGTTGTTGTATTGGGCAAAATATGTACCGAGAGGGGCAAATTATTAAGTTCTCTAAAGTACAAAAAAAAATTTATTAAATTTCACTGCTTATTAATAAATTCAAATTCGTTAATTGCGCACCCTCCAAATAACATGGTTCCGACGCTGTTTATCATCCTTGTTTGTTACCCTTTTTAACTCATCCTTGTTTTCTCTGCAAATAGACAAGTTTGAGTTATTCATATCAAGGCAATTCGCATTATCTAGATTCTTTGAAAGAATTTGTCCCGTTTGTCTTAAATTTGGGGAGGATTTGATTTAAATTTGATTAAGATGTGTTTCGGGATTTTAAATTTATTTTGAGAAAAGGGTAATAAAATATTGGATTGATTAATTTATACTAGGGGTGTAAACGAGCCGAACACGAGCGAAAATATAAACGAGCCGAACACGAACGCACTTATTTAGCTTGAAGTATAAACGAGCCGAACACGAGCTGAGCATGGCTAAAGTCGAACACGAGCTGTTCACGAATAAAGAGTCGTTTTGACAACTCTAATCACGTAGCCATAAGAAGTTAAGGCTTAGGGCAATATTTATAACATTTATATTAAAACATCATTTGAATCTAATTTAATAATTTTTATTCTATTGTCTTAATTAATATTTATATTAAAACATCATTTGAATCTAATTTAATAATTTTTATTCTATTTTTTTAATTAATATTTTAATTGATTATAAATCTTTGTAGCCTTGTAATCAATTAAATTTTTTTAAAATACTACTCATATATGTATATAAACTTGATGACAAGCCAAAACGAGCCGAACTTGAACAAACACATTTTTGTTCGTGTTCGGCTCGTTAACTTATCGAACGAAGTTAACGAGCCGAACACGAGCTGTTCATGAACAAGAATTCGTCTTGATAGCCCTAATTTATACTATAATTTCTTAAAGGAAATTCAAACAGTTGTAGGATTATTTTAATTACATTTAATCAGGCTCCTAATCTTCTCCCCATAGGGCTCATTTGGATGTTTCTTAGTATATTATTTTAATTTTTCTGCATAACTAAACAGCAAATTATTACTCTAAATCATTCATAAACATGTGATTGTGCATCATGGAGATAAAAATTCAACTTGATTTTTAAAAGCCCTTGTTGTATTTAAAATTAATGGAATTGAAAATGGAGAGAAATAAATCAAAGAAGAAGAAAAAAGAAATTTTGAAAGAGAGAATGGAGAAATTGTCTTTACTTTATGGAATAGAAAATGAAGTGCAATTCATAGAAGAAAAAAGATTGCAAAGAGGGAAACTTAGAGATAGTTATTAGCTACAAGCATCTCTAAATGAACTCTTTGTCAGTTAGTTAACCTTTGATTATTTATTTATAGGATTATGGCTTTAAATAAAAAAAAAGCTATCCTTGAATTAAAAAAATATAAAGAATACAGCTTTTATATACATGATAAATTACTTGAGTCTATATGGTTAATTGTTTTAATTTGTTATTCATAGAGGTCACCGGCTAGTCAATCATTGTTATTGATCTATCAATGAAGTCACCAATCATTTTGATGAAGCACCCAACCTTCTAATGAATTTATTAACCAGTCTAACATTGTTGAGTGGTTTTGGCCTTAAGCGAGAAATGCTTAAGCTTGAGAGAGTATGCATGGTGAAATGCTTCCTCCGTACTCTCACATTTTGCTCGCTAGATTTGAGCCACCTGGCCCTAATTGAATTATACTCTTGATATGATTATTTATACTCTTGATATGATTTGCAAAGAGGGAAACTTAGAGATAGTTATTAGCTACAAGCATCTCTAAATGAACTCTTTGTCAGTTAGTTAACCTTTGATTATTTATTTATAGGATTATGGCTCTAAATAAAAAAAAAGCTATCCTTGAATTAAAAAATATAAAGAATACAGCTTTTATATAATGATAAATTACTTGAGTCTATATGGATAATTGTTTTAATTTGTTATTCATAGAGGTCACCGGCTAGTCAATCATTGTTATTGATCTATCAATGAAGTCACCAATCATTTTGATGAAGCACCCAACCTTCTAATGAATTTATTAACCAGTCTAACATTGTTGAGTGGTTTTGGCCTTAAGCGAGAAATGCTTAAGCTTGAGAGAGTATGCCTAGTGATTGAACAAGTAAGCCTTAGAATTAAACAAGTGCATTTGGTCATTGGACGAAAAGTCCTTGAACTTGGGTGAGTAGGCCTAGTAAGGTCTCATGCACTTATGATTCTGCAAAAAATTAACAAGTCCTGAAGATTATGGTGAAATGCTTCGTCCGTACTCTCACATTTTGCTCGCTAGATTTGAGCCACCTGGCCCTAATTGAATTATACTCTTGATATGATTATTTATACTCTTGATATGATTATGCATATATTTATTTCATTAATTTTTTTGTATCTTTCAAAAGTTCCATCTAAAAGAAATAAAAAATCAAATAGCACATTTTCCTTAATTAAGCAATGAGGAGAAGTGAAAGAGGTTTCATTATATTAATGACTTATTTTATTAAAAAAATGCTTATTTATCATTTTAATAATATCATTGATTTCATTGATGCTATCTCATTACTTCTAGTAGCCTAAAAATTTGAACAAACCCCTCTAATTTAAAGTGTAGCTTTATGCATCATCATCTTCCTTTTCCTTTCAAACCTACTATTTTTTTTTTAATTTTAACTTGAAATGGCTAACACCCAACCATGAAATTTGGGAATATTTTTAACCACAAGTTACTCTAAAGCATTCTTTAGAAGTACAAATAACTTCATTTGAGGTAGGAGAAAGAAATAAAATCTGGCCAGCCAGTTGCAAGGAAGATGAGATGATTAAGGGTGAAGCAAGCAAAGCAATGGAAAACATAATTTAGCTATCGCTTAAGTGCCTTCAATGAGGGTTCTGGTTATCATTATCGCAATAGTATTGAGTATCCCTGAACTGATATTAGAGTTAGCAATGTCTTTACTAGACCAACAACTAATCTAACTCAAATAATTTTTATCTTTATAAAAGGAACTGATGATTTCTGGAGAAAAAATTTTAAGATGAAAAATTTATCATAGGAGGATTTTATGACTTCTGTGAAACTTGAGTAATCGGTCATTGTAGGTGTTATGGTTTGTCAATTTGCTCCTTTAAAGGGGATATATTGATTAATTTTGTCTTTGCAATTACAAAGTGATTTAGTGATTCAATGTATTATAAGCAAGGCTTTATAATATAGTTCTGCAAGATCAAATCCTATAAATATCACAAATTTGGATTTCTGAACTCAACCTTGATTAAGAGATATTCATTTACATCTCATGGAAGTTCCTTTTAATGATTTTTAAGAAGGGAATACTCTCTTCTTAATTATTTTAGTGAATGAGCCTTGGTTAAAGGCTATTATAGACATATAGTTAATGAGAACTCTTGGACAACTCGATACTAGCCCAACTCCTTAAATTATAGAAAAAGTCCACCCGTTCATTCATGTTGACATCAAAGAAGGAAAAGAACTCCCTAAATTGGTTCTAAACAAAAAGTAAGGTTCATTGTTCTACTTCTCTGAGGTTGAGTAACTTTCATGATCTTACTTTATTCAAACAAGTGGAAGGTATGATGGCTAAGATTTCCAAAATGAAGCCTTCCTTAGCTTGAACAGTCACATAGACACCCTTAAGGACTCACTTATTGTGATGGGGGCTTTTGTTAAAAAAGGGAAAATGAGACTTACCTTCTAAAGAGAAAAGCTTTTTTATTGAGGCTTCTCCTACCTTGATTTCTAATGAGATAATTAATTTTATCTACAATAAATCCAATATTTGAGAGCTAAATATGTATAACTTGCAAGTTTTTGGAGTCATCTAAATTGAGCAATTTTTTGCTCAAAAAAATTTCATCTAGTAGCAACTTATGAAGGGAGAATCAATTTCTCATAAGTATCGCTTTACCCTTTTTCTAATTTTTTATTTAGTGGCAAGTATGGGTGAGATCATCCTTGATGATCATAATTAATGAACATTTAAATTAACCTATTATGTAATCAAAATTTGTGGGGTTGTTATGTTGTTTATGTGCCACCTTTAGTTGGTCATTTATTCAAAGGTATTTATTTTAATTCTATGAGAGTTTTAAGGTTATTTCTATAGTAATAATAAAAATTATTAATGTTTTAAGATGAATAAATTATGATAGATGTTATGCTTATACAAAAACATTGTTATCCTTCTATAAATAGCTACCAAACCCCTTTAAGAATCCTTTATGTGCTCATTTTCTCCGCCACACTCTCTTTCCTTATTTCTTACTTCTTGCATCCACATCTCCTCAACCTTTTATTCATTTCCCTCTACCATGGTTATTGTATTGAAGAAATTCTCTCAGGCTTTTGTGAAGATTTAAAACACTCAAACTCCATGCTTTCATTGATGCTCAAACATTTGGATTATTACTCAATGATGCAAACTTCGTGATGGAAGTTTCAAAAGAAGGTGAGCATTCTAACACATTTTTTTTATGATGAATTTTATTTTTATTTAGATCAATTGAAGTAAGGTTTACAACTCTTACTGTTACTTTATGCAATTTAGATGATATCCTTAATTTATGTAGACTTACTCCACATCAGATTATGTGTATTTCTTTACTAGTATTATTATTATTATTATTTTATGATAGTGAGAAGAAGATTACTTGTAGTATTACATTTTTTCTATATCTTCTCTTATAATGCATTTAATGGTGGATAGATTTTATTTTCTTCCATTTTTATAGTAATGAGCTATTTAGGGGACAAGTTTGGGGATTTGAAGTCAAAGCCTATTTTTTTTGAAGTAAAAAATGAAACGATTGATCAAGTAAGACCGTCAAAATTTATCAATGAGAATTTTGAATCCCACCTATTAGTGCGGATGAGTACTTGGCCTCCATTTATTTAAGAGTTTATTAGTCAAATAGTTTATTACTTTGGAAGTAAAAAAAGAAAGGCCTTCTCTAGTTAGTTAACAGCCCTTTTAATTCCTTTGTTTGTGGCTATTTTGGCGGTGAGGCCTATGATTTTTTTTAATATTATCTTATAAAGCAAGCCAAATATTTATCATGTTCTAGATGATCTTGAGTTCAATAAAATTTTATAATGATGTATCTCAAATGCCTTAAAAGTAAAAAAGGGCAAGGATTTGACGTGGGCCTTCGAAGTAGTATGAGAAAGAAAGGGTTCAAATATCATTAATCTAAGCACTACCCCTCCAACTAATGTTCTTGTGGGATTTTTTTATCATCTATTTTGATATTACCAACACTTACTTTATTATATACATTCACTCATTCAATGGTGCCAATAACCCTTCCCGACTTTTCTTCTTTGGTTTCAATCTTTGTGAGTTTATCACCATAGTGAATTATCCTATCACATCAACTCTTAAGAAATTTTTTGCTTTCTACTCTTCACCAACCTTTTTTCCCACTATAAAAAATCAAAGTCCTCTAATTATTCTAGTCAAGGTGAGGCTCCTCACCTTAAAAAATTTGCACTAATTGATCTTTAGGAAGAAGTGTCCAAGGGAGAGAAAGTCAAGAGGCAACGTGAGTGTCATGAAAGTAAATGGAAGAAAGTTGTTATCACCATTCTAACAAAATAATCCTTCTTATAAGTGCATCCCTAAATAAGGTGCTAAGCTTTTTTCCATCCAGATTAGTTATGCTTTTGATCTAATGCCTTTTAAAGATGGGGTTCCATTGTAGAGTATGAACTTGGTCACACCATCACTTATGAAAATATAAATGAGAACTTGATAAGTTTTATTAGTATTTTTTCAAAGGCATCCTTCACAGAATATCTAAATGATTAGATACATCTTGAAGATATATCACCCCGAGAAGCATAAATATTACCTTAAAATAAATTTAGTCCTTCAGATGACAAAAGTATTTAATATTTAAGAGCCTGCAATAAGAGATTTTACTCTTACCTCATGGGTTTATGATAGGGTTTATTTTAATTTTGGGGTTTGGTATCCCTACAAGGGCAAACTCTCATAGCTAATTACACCCTAAGAGTTGTAAACCCTCAAGAAAACTCTTGAATAAAGTATTGGCATATATTGTTTAGGATTTTAAGATTGGATGTTTCAAAGATTAGTATTTTAATATTCAAAAGGTTGGGACCTATAGTCTAATAATGATGTTGAATGGAAAGGCTTAGAAAAAGGATAACCAACTCTGAAAAGAAGATATTCCTTGGGAATTTGGAATTGAGAAAGTCATTGAAGGAGTTAAGTTTGGAAGAACTAGTATGAGGTGAAAAAAAATTTGGAATGGAATGGTTTGTTGTTATATTTGAAGTTTTACTTAAAAGGTCTAATTTAAAAGTTTTGAGATAAAAAGTTTTATTTGAAAGATTTAATTTGAGAAGGTTGAGTTGAAAAGTTTGATTAGAAAGGTTTAGTTCAAAAAAGTTTTGTTGAAAAGTTTGATTTGAAAGGTTTTATTTGAATGATTAAACTAAAGGGAAAAGATTAGTTGGAAAAAATTTTATAAAGAAGTTGAAAGCCTAATCCTAAGGTAAATATAGATTTATAAGGAAACTAAATTGGTCAACTAATCTAAAATTGGGCATGATATTTCCAATCAAGATACTCATAATATTTTATTATTTTGGTTCATTGTTATCTTTAGACTATTACCCAACTAGATAGTCAGAGGTCACTATTGCAATAGTAATGACATGTGCAGTCCTCCTTAAATATTGATGGAAACTTTTTTTATTTGTTTGTTATGATGTTGACATGTACACCACATATCTTGAAAGATTTATATCTAATTAATTGGATACATCATCTGAAGAATAATCTACTACTCTAAAAGATAGATATATTACTTTTAAATGATTATAATCATTTCAATAATACAAATCATTAAGATTTATCGGTTCGTGATACCAAAGATTTTTTTCATATCTTACGGGTGTAATATAAGATTTAATTGTTTTGTGGTTTTGTGGTCGAGCATCCCTACAAAGGAAATCCATCATAGTTAATTATATCCCCATGAACTGACTCCTGAGAAAACTCATGATTTAAGTGTTTGTATATATCATGCAGAATTTCAAGGTTAGTGTTTTTAAATAAAAAGATTGAAGATTTGAAGAAATTTTTAAATGAGAGAGCTTTGGAGTTTGAAAAATTTTCTTGGAAATCAAAGGTTGGGAATTACGCTATAATGATGATTTTTCATAAAAGTGCCAAAAAAGGAATTAACAAACTCTAGGAAGAATGTATACCCTGAGATTGAGATTGAAAAATTATTGAAAGAAATAGGTTTAATTTAATAGATAAGATTTGAAAGGATTGAGTTGATTTCAAAATATTTGATTTGAATTGAAAGGTTTCATTCGAGTTCAAGGGTTTGATTTGAGTTGAAGGGTTTTGATTTGAGTTTATTTAGTTTGAATTGATTTGGCTTGAAGTTTGAAGGTCGATTTCAAGGTTGGTATAAAGTTTGAGTTGAAGGTTGATTTGAATGTTGAAAAGAGTCTTAGATGGAAGTGGAATGTCTAACCCTAAAGGAAGATCTAGACCTTATAAGGAGGTTAAATAGGCGGACTAACCTAAATTTGGGAATGATGTTCTTTGTCAAAATGCCCATGGATTTCCATCATCTCAAATTCATTAGTTTCCTTAGACTATTAACCAACTAGATAGAAAGCGCTCTCCACTATTACCATAGTAGATCTTTTTTGATATTAGGTGGTTTGAGGTGCCTTCATCAATAACAATATGTTATTTCATCCTAGAGAACCTGCATAGTCCAAGATGGGTATAAGCTTTGGATTTTAATTATTTTTAGTTGGATTGAATGAAAGTTGATGTTTGAGATTTGAAGTTTAATTGAGTTCAATTTCGTTCATGTTTGATCTTAATATGAAAACAATAATAATCTAAGTTTTCTTTAAAGATTCAGAGATTTGGTGATTGTAAGACTCCCATTAGAGTCCTGAAAGCAAATTTTGCTGAGTGGAATGCAATCTTTTTGGTTTCTTGAAAAAAAATCTTTAAAAGTTCGCTTCACAAACGGATCCAGTGTTAATTTTGTATAAAGAATGAGATGCATTTTTATTTTCATAAACTTGAAGTCAAACACTATTGCTTCTCAAATTTTGTTTTTTATTAAGCTTATACTTTATGTTTTTATCATTTGAAGACTTAAGAAGCTATTTAAAACTTGTAAAAGCTTAGAATGTGGAAGATTATTAACATTTATTTAAATAAAAATAACTAATATAAGTGGTGTTATCAAGTCACTATTCAAACCTTAAAGGAATAATGACATTTTAGATGACACACACTAATCACAAGAGTTTAAAATAAAATATTTTTTCTTAGAACACCAACCCATATTGAAATTACTTTTAAATGAATTTAAGTTCCTTACAATTTGATTTTCTAATATTGTTTATATCTGAATACGATCAATCTCGATCCTGCATGGACAAATTCAAAATTATAGAAAATTTTATGAAATCACTTGTGAAGGCACACTTTATAGAGTTCACTTTTTTAGATTTTAGTGGTAAAACATCTTGAAAATAATTCTCAAATTAATGAAGATGGTTTATCATTTCATATACCAAATCATTGTTACATATTTCCATTTGATATGGACAAGCATCTCGAGTATTCCAAGTCGTGGCCCACTAATATTTTTAAATCAACTTTTTTAAGGCCCAAGTGGTACAAACTTATAGTTACAAATCCTATTAAGTGTTCATACTATAGGATAAAGTGCTAAAATTGAAAAAAAAAAAAAAAATTGACGTCTTTTTACAAGTTACTTACCATGGTAGGAGTAATGACAATTGTTCTTCAACTTATCTCCCTCATCTTTTTGCCTAAGCTTATCCTTAATCTTATTTCCATGGTAGGGGTAATTGTTCTTCAACTTATCCCCTTCATCTTTTTCCTTTTATTCCTATTTAAACTTAAGCATCTATGTTCCTTTGTTTCACACATCCATTTTCCTTATATGCAATAAGTCTACCAACTCTATATAAGTAGTATATTGAATAACAAACAAACACCTCTTGAAATCTTCTCATATGCCAAAGAGCAAATGATATGTGCTCGAGTATGCGTGCTAGCCTATATTAAGAATAAATCTAGAGATCCTATCAATATGAGTCTCATACTAACAAATAAGCTCTAACCATTGCTCTGGTTTTCTTAAATCAATCATTAGTTTGGTAATGTATACCACAAGGAAATACTAATAAAAAATATGTATCTCAAAATACATTCCAAGGATATTATGCTAGATTTAAAGGTATTGCAAGAATGACCATTCAACCAATCATCAACTCCTTCATATAATTGAAATGTAGAAATGTTAATGTCATAATTTTTATGGCACTTTCTTTCTTAAATTATCTTCTTAGCATCATGAAGCCATGCATTTGATGATGTGAATGAAATTAGTGATAAATTACCCATAGTTTTATCCATTTTATTGCATGTTTTTTGATATTATGACACTTAAGAAAGGTATTATTATCAATTTGTTCAGTTCACAGGATTTAAGACTTTGGAAGTAGAGAGAAGGGCATTTAAAGCAAAAGAATTATTTTTAGGCAAGCCCACTTGAGTGCCAGAGAGGACCACACCTGTGTTATTGCATTCAAAGAAGCGCGCCCACACTGACTTAGAGTGCACCCGTGTCGGCTCAGAGTGCACCTGTGTCGGATCCCATCTCTTCCAATGTATGTGATGTACGTGATAGAGAGTTCAATGCTCTCGCATCCAAAATACAACACACTTGCACCAATTCCCAAGGGCCCCTCATTGTGCCCACACTGCTTATAACCCTAGGAATGGCACACTTGTGCCCACCTAGCAGTGCGACCGTGCCCCGTTCGTATTGGTGCAGCGATCCCACACCCAAACTAGCCACACCCGCACCTGATGTAGAATTCAATTTAAAAAGAGTTTTCTTACCTTTTTGATCCCACCTCTTCAAATATACCACTTTGTCTGGAGGGAAATATTTTTGAAAAGGCTAGAGGCTAGGGTTTGCTGCAAGGAAGAGGTCTTTGGAGTGTCATAGAAGCCCTTGTTCATCCTTTTTGAGGGTGAAAGCTTCTAGGTGGTTTTTCTTTATTTAATTTGAGAGAATCTTGTATGAGAGAAAGAGAGTTTAATTTTTGAAAAGAGAGGAGAAACTTGTTTATAAGTTGTTTCACTTTGTAATGCTTCTATTGATTTCCATGGATTTTTATTTATGGTTTCTTTTCTTCATGAGTAGCTAAATCTTTTGCATGCATTTATGATGTAGGTTATAAAGTGAAACAACTCAATGGATTGCCTTTTATGGTTTCTTTTCTCCAAGAGTGTTTTTTTTTTGTGTTTTTCTCACATGTTTTTCCCTTAAAATTGATCATGATTTTCATGAATTCAAGTTGTTGGTTAAAAGTATAGTCTTTGTTTACCCTTGATCTAGCTAATTGGAACGTTAAAACTTATCATGAACTATGACTTCTACCGATTGCATAGTGGAAGAATTAGATTAACCATACAAACCTAATAGAATTGACATATTCTAATTAGGGCTTTACAAATTAGATAAGGGATCAAAAGAATCCTGAGAAATGTCATAGAGTTAAATAAAACTTAACTTTATGGGGTTATAAGTCTTCTTCTAACCTAGACATAAGCTTAAATCGAAAACATTAACACTGGTTGACAACTATCACGTAAGGAAACACTTAGAAAATGACAAAATCACACTACACCCAAGTCATAAAAGCTATAAGCCTCATCTATCTTGAAGAACACTAAGAGTTTTGTTTCCACTTTTCAAAGATCTTGTTTTATTTTATGGTATAATTTACATTTTTAGGATTTGACTTTTATTAGTTATGATCATGTTGAACTAGGTGTTTCAAGTTGGTAAACTAGAAATTTTTCTTTAGAAATTATTGGTATTTCTTTCCTCATTGGACTCTTAAACTGCATATTACTTGACACATATACTTGTGTGCTTGGCCACTTATCACATAACAATTTTCTAGCCATCATATGATTCAATTATGTATACTGTGTCGTTGAAAGTATGGGGTAAATTTTTAGAAATTGATTCATTAATTGATCCATTGCACTCTTATAAGTGAGCACTACTTATTACTTTGCTTGAGTTTTTATGTTCAAAATTGGTGGTACAAGTTGAGTTGCTTATGATGTTAGTTGTGTTGGTTGTTGCATAGCCTAAACTACTTGCAAATTTTGGGCTATAATTCTTACTTTTAATGCATGCGTGATATTCTTTAACGCTAGGGTTGTAAATGAACAACTTGAATTCAACTCGATTAAGGCTCAATAATGTTCGTACAAATTAGTAAATAAACAAGCTTAAATAAATTTTAAAAGCTCGAAGCATAAATGAACTAGACATGAACATGGTCAAACTTGTTTGTTTATGTTCACGAACAAACTTATTTACTGTTCAACAAATAACTTGTTAAATACTCGATATAAAACTCAATAATAACTCTTTTATATAAATGATATATTATTCAAATAAAATTTAATTAGTTAGAATTTATTTAATTATAGATTTAATAGTAAAATATTATTATATCAATAATATATTTAGTTTAATTATTAGCTATCTATTTATTTTATTAAGAAATGAATGATAAGTTAGAATGAGATATTTACTGTTAAAGAGAGAGTGTCATAAAATATTTTTTTGTAGAGTATTATAACCTTGAATGTAATAATGAATTCATTTTTTATGATCATTACACTAAAATTACCAACATTAATGTGGATTGCCTTATTGCTATTGTTATCTTATTAAAATGATCAAGTAAATGATCATCCCTAACTTTTAGGATCAATTTAGTTCTTCCACTTACAAAATTTAAACTAGTGTAGCCCTATCAAAAAGAATTATGTAGCTAATTAGAAATTTTAAAGATTTTAACATTTATAATAGACAATTTAGTAGCTACTATTAGAATTGTAAAAGTATTCATTAAATTTTTTATATAAAAATTTAGATTCTTGTTTAAATTTTTAAGTCGTTTATAAATCTGTTTAAATAATTGTTTGCTTATCATAAATAAATCAAGTACAAATCAAGTTTAAGTATTGAAAAAGTTAAACAAATCAAGCTTGAACAATCTATGATTGTTTGACACAAGCTCAAGTAAAACATGAATAACTTATAATTATACCAAGACAAGTTTGAATAATGATTTACTCAGCTTGGCTCGGCACGTTTTGAGCCCTATCTATCACCAACTCCAACAAAGTTATCATATTATGAGTTGGTGCACTGGTAGTCTTGACAATTTGAACAGGATCAAAATGGCATTATCTAATGGAGTTAGGACTCTTAGAGATAGGTACAACTTTTACAGTAGCTCTCATTCCTTCGGTTGTGCAAGTGGTTGTAGAATATCTTCTCTTAAGAGTCATTCTAAATAATTACAATTTACACAAAATTAAAATGAACTAAATTCTTAGCTTAATCTTATTACAATAACATATCACTTACACAATCCTAAGAAGATAAGAGATACTGAATACAATGTATAGGCTTAGATACCACTCTCAAACATGCGTCGACATGATGATGCACCTAAAAAATGTAGGGTATAATGAATAAGTATATAATATGTTTTGTACTAAAAAATAAATTGATATATTACAATATGAATAAGAAAATAATTTAGAATGTTAAATTTTATTTCATAAATAAAAATCAATCATTGGTATAACTAAAAGAGAAGTGAAAACTAACTAAAAGGGACTAGTGTGCCAAGATGAGTTATCAAACTACCAAATTTGCAAATAAAATACAATGACTAATATATAAATTGAAAATACCAAAAGTAGTCTAAGATGAAATAATCTGCTCCAGTGGTTATGATCCTCTAATCATGCTAGTGCAACTAGCAATAAAAATATCAATGTATTAGTTTGATAAAATATACTCAACAAATAATCACTAATAATTGAAGCATCTAGTATGAATAAGAAAAATGGAATACATACTACACATACTATCAGAATAATCAATGCCTTCAACTATAGTGATATTGCATAGTGAAGGCAAGTCAGAAGCCTAAATAGTCCATATTTTAAATATACTTATGATCATGAATATACTTGACTTGAAACCACAATTTTTTATGCAAATATTTATATGTCATAATATCATATTTATATGTACATATCTACTCATAAGTCATTTGTTTCTATTTTATAATAACTAAATATGCAATTGTGTGTGTGTGAGCACATGCGTGTGTGTGCACGCGCGCGCGTGTGTGTGCATGAATGCATTTGTGCATGTGTGTTCTCAATTTTCTATGAAAAAACCTAAAACAAAAAGGTTGTCACCAAATCCATAAAAATTTAATCTTTTTTCTTAGGATCCCTCAATCCGGCTAGCCATAAACAAAAGCGCAACACCACTAAAAATATTATTATACTATTATGCATGTGTCCCATATCACAAGTTACTGTTAGGGATATTATTAACATGTTCAACAGTAACCATATACAAAAATAAATTGTATGAACTAAATCTAAACCAGAAGTCTGCACATGTAAACTAGATAAGAATCATATTGGTAAACTGAAATCTATGCAACAATAAATCAATGCAAAACAATTCATAATATTTATTATGAGCAACAAAGACACCTACAAACAAGTAAGTAACATAATTCTAAGGGTATGATTGACAAACCTATAAAAAACTAAAAATCAAATATAGTAGAGGTTCAACTATTATTAGGTTGTAAGTCATACACAGACTAAGCTCTTGAATGTTAACAATTACACAAATAAAGATATAAACTATATTGTTTGATAAATTAAGCATAACTTAACAAACTTATATTATTCCATAATATACCATGATTTGTTATCACACCTAAAAATAATCAACTCTAATTTGACCCTTAACAAAACCCATAAGTATTGTTATCATTACAATTTTTTTTGCAAGAAAGCATGCTTAATTAAAACTTACTTAACTTAACAAACTTATATTATTCCATAATATACCATGATTTGTTATCACACCTAAAAATAATCAACTCTAATTTGACCCTCAACAAAACCCATAAGTATTCTTATCATTACAATTTCTTGCAAGAAAGCATGCTTAATTAAAACTTACTCCCTAATTATCATAAAAGTTAGATAAAAATAGAAATAAGCTTATAAGAACCTATAGAAAAACAATAATAAAGTTGCATTAAAGAATGAACAATGGAAGGAAGGGGGAGAGGGGGGACTTATGTTGTGTTTGGTCAGTCATGGAGGAAGGAGGGTATTGTTCAGGGTTTAGCCTTTTGATGCATTATATGATAACTATTTCTTTCATTTGCCTCATGAGTGGAGGTAATGAGATATATTAAAGGCTTCTAATGTCTGTTGGAACATGTTGAAGCTGTGCAGACTAGTGGGGCGAAAGAAGGCATTTTGAGAGTAAGAGAATATGTTCCTTATGCATACCAATCCTTATGTATTTATCTTAAATTTCATTTTTTACATACACCCATCCTATGTATGCATGAAAAGGTATATTTCATGTGTTGAAAGTTGAAATGGTTGATTTTTTGTGTGATGTTAAAGTTTTTTCTGTTATTAGTATAAGGTGGTAAGTATGTAAATAGATAGGAATTGGGAGGTTAAGTGGCTCTTCAAACATATTTGAAGTTATATAGTTCATATTTATATATTTATGGGCCATTTAAATACATATAATTATGATATTTTTGATGTGATGTGAAAAATTTGTGGGTTATTAATATAAAAAGTGAAGATTAGGTGTTCAATATGTAAATAGACGGGAATTGGGTGGTATGTTTGTAAATGGCTCTTTAAAATATTTGAATTTATATAGTTTCTATATATTTATTTATTTATGTATGGGTCATTTACATACATAAGTATCAATTCTTTTGTATTTACATATCTAGCTTCTAAACTTTATTTTTAACATTTACACCACCTAAATCTTTCAATTCTTTTGTATTTACATATCTAGCACCTAAAATTTATTTTTAACATTTACACCACCTAAATCTTTCATATCACATTAAAAAATGACGTGATTCCTAAATATAGAAATTAAAATAGAAATAAGCTTGGTTGAGTTGTCTGCGTGATAACTTTGTTATTTTACATACATACCACCTGATTGCTACATATTTATATATCTAACACATAAACCTTACTTTCTATATTTATTTCACCTAAATCTCTCATATCACATCAAAATTACCACCACTTTTAACTTTGTATAAGTGAAATACAATTTCTCATGCATAAGTAAGGTCACAAGCATGTAAAAATAGAAGTATATGAGTTAGATATGTGAATACATAAGAATTGAGTGCCATGTTGCTTTATGTGTGAGAATTATACAAACCAATTTCATGAAGCTCAACCTTTAATCGACAAGCTAATTCATTTACAAATACAAAATTTTATTAAAGAGCCAAAACAAATGAATAATACATAGGCATTATCATTAGACATGGAAAGACTCTACGAAGCACATAACAAAGCTAATACACAATACCCAAAAAAATATTACGGTATGCTTGGGACAGCTGCAACTTATTAAAAAATAGTTGTCAAGCTGCTGAATAATAATCTGATGCTTAAAAAGTTGTTGTGGCTATTAGAATTTTTTTTTTAAAATGTCCGACCGCAGCTATTAAGTTGTCATCGCGCCTAGCCAGGAGTGGTGGGAAAAAACAAATTTCAGCTACAGCTTTTTGAAAAAGTTTTCAAAATGAAGTTTATTCAAAAAAATAAAACTGCAATGCGATGCCGCACCACCATCGCACAGCCGCCCAAACGGACCCTAAATAACAAAACAAATAAAAGATAACATTATTGATGACATTGCACAAATCAAAGCACAAATGCTACAACCAAGCTAAACAAAGCATATAAATGATGATGACAACTAAGTACATATTTGATCCATGCATGTAATCTCGGTATATCCCAAGTCATTAAAATGACAATACTGTTATCCATCTCCGACAATGCCTCTTAAATAACTACAATAACTTCTGTTGATATATTTTCTAAACTTCCTATCTTTGCTAAGTATTCAGTCATCGTGTAAGGGGAATGCCAATATAATGCATCTTTCACTCTTGTAGCATTTATATCCAGTTTCTCTATCATTTTCTTCATGAGACCTTTATCAGAACGTTTTTTGCTTTTTCATGGCATGCTCTCAACATTCTCTTCAGACATTTATCTCTAGTCTTTGTTTGCAAGTTTGGTTCAATTTCTAGTTCCACACTCATATACGCACAATTAAATGTCTCATTTGCAGGCATGTAAGTTGCATAATATAGACCGTTCGACATCAAGAAGTCATCAACAAATTCCACTAGTTTTCTTGATTTGCACAATATTTAACAATTGGTTTTCGTGGTCCTCACGTAGTGGGATTAAGGCTTTGTTGTTGTTGTTGTTGTTGTTGGTTTTCATGGACCTTGGTTCTACCAAAGATTACAATATTTTCTGCACAGATCCTCTCAAATATGTCATGCTGATGGACAGGGCTCTCCTACAATGAAAGGTATAATAATTTTTATTAAAGATAAAAAAAAAATTATATGCATTAAGTGTAAATATAGTACACAAATGAACAATCTTCTCCCATATTTCATCAGTCACGACTCGGAAATATAGGTCTTCATCCCAACCCCAACCGTTGTAATTTGATAGTTGATAATATACCCAAACATCAGCTTTCATGTTCTTGTGACGCGTCAAGATCATTGCTTCTATTAAGTTGCACCAAGACGATCATTCATCGTATGAGCTATACCAACACATTGATCCTTCTTCAATACATCATTTAATATGTTTTTCGAGAGAATGTTCTAGCAGCAATCCAACAAGTACTGCATTTTGCTCCTCTGTCCATTTAGGAATTCCGGCCATACTCTTTGAGAATCCAATATAAATTGAAATGTTTTCATGGGGAGAGTTTTTTACTGGAATTACTCCATTGAATTGGTTTTCCTCTAAAAATCCCTTCATTTTCACTGTGAAATCATAAATATCAAAATTATTTGAGTTTTGTAAACCATGACTATTGGTAAAGAAAGAATACCAATTCATTTTCATTTTTTCTACATCATGTGTATTCATCTCTCATGTGTTATGTAGGGCACATTTGATGACTTTTGATCACAAAGAGTATACTCCATTTGAAAGACAATGAGTTGTTTTCACTTTGGAAATAGTACTATTGTTTCCAAGTATAGAGATAGTTTTCATTGTCGACATTTTTTATTATTCCTATTTTTTAAAAGTTATATTATTGCATTAAATATTGTAGAAATATAAATAGTAGAAGTAAAAAAAAATATTTTTGAGGCTGACCAAGGAAGCAACAAATACTATACTTCTACTCAAAATTAGTCTTAATCAACTATTTGTATATTAAAAAATTTTCTTGATAAACCTATTGAGTATATCATGTTCCTGGAAATGCTTTAGAATATTTAGAAAGAAAATAACTCCTAATAAATACATAAGAATTGTGTGGTATGTTTGGTTTGTAGGGCTGTCAAAATGGCTCGTTGGTCGCGAACAGCTCGTGTTCGGCTCGTTTAGAAGTTCATGCTCGACTCGTTAATTTCGTTCGATAAGTTAGCGAACCGAACACGAACTAAGACGTGTTCGTTCGTGTTCGGCTCGTTTTGGCTCGAAATACTACTCATCAAGTTTATATATATAAATATAT
>NW_018164593.1:712200-726616 GCF_001263595.1 Phalaenopsis equestris
CCACCTGGTGTGGGCCCGTTAAAGAAAGGGAGCCGAACACGAACACACTTTTTGAGCTCGAAATATAAACGAGCCGAACACTTTGGCTCGTTTACACCGCTATATGTATGTAAATTACCCTAAATTTAATGTAGGCACTAACTAGTTTAATTAGTAAAGATCATGTGAGTTAATGTTAAGGTCATATGATTGTTTCCTGCCCGCACCAAAGGAATTTACTTTATAATTGATGTTTTGAATCAATAATCTTCAAGTATTGTCATATGGGTCAAGATATCTTATTTCTAAGTAAAACAACTTAAATTAGTGATTGCTTACAAGTCAATCGAACCACTATGTATATATTTTGGTAAAATATGTAAAATTTGAGTATCTGAATAAGATTTTTATAAATTTTAAATATGTCTTATCAAATAGATCCTTACTCCTATTTTTTTGTATATGACACCTTCAAGAAGCTTTTATCTGTTATAAAAATAGAGGACATTACATAATAATTATGGTATTCGAGAAGTGTGGCATGATTACTTTTCAAATGAACGAAATCACAGTGCTAGCAATCGACTCACTGTATAACATTTATGAAAAAAACAATCATGAAGAATGATAAAATACTATACAAACAAACAAAATTCCAAGTTTTAGTACAAAAACATGTTGTGTAGGTTGAAAACTATGAAATTAAATGTTGCTGCAGAAAAAACTAGGCAAACAAAGAAACAGTCTTTCACAGAATGACATTCACAAGCAAGACTTGGCACATCCATTTGCCCACAACTATATCAAACAAAGATGCATCATTAAAAATAACTTAAATGAAATGATGTCAAGGGAATAACATGGTTAGTGATACAATATAACAGATACATGGAATCATAATTGAGAATATCATGAATATAACAAAAACCTTTTCCTCTTCTTTAGGCTTGAAATGGTAAAATAATCACCCAAAAAAATACAACATTAGCTTGGTATGTGATCTTGGACCAACACAACACATTTGCCAATGAAGATCAACCTTCAAAAAGACTTAAAAAAAACTCGCAACATTAAGAAAAGAATCAAATTGAAATAAAAATTCAACTCGTTTGCTTGTAGTTGCAATGATGAACACATATAGAGGACATCGAACTTAACAGCAGTGGAGGATGGAAATCCCTGACCGAAGGTGACAGGAGTGGAGGATGAAGGCTGTCCAGTAACATTTGTGAAGAAATTTTAGAGGCTTGGTGAATGAGACACGAAGTGCAACAAGAATGTCGAAGTGCAACAAGAATGTACATGACTTTCTTTTACTTCCCTAAATCCTCTTAAATCTGTCCAATTGTGAGATTACTAAATCCAAAATTTAGTGCAAATTGACCTTATTCTAGGATTTATCCAATCCCAAAATTTACCAAACTCCACTCTAATGGCTCCTTTTAACTGACATATTTTTTAATTAAATATTAGTAATTGCATAATAATATCATAAGATTACAAACTCTTCCCATATAATAAATTATAAATACCGTTCATAACCTTGCTTGCTGCAACGTACTTGAAATCGAAAGCCCTCGTTTTCCCTTCTGGTTCAGTTCCTTCCAGTGTCCGTCAAAGAAGAGAGAAAGAAGAGGGTAAGTTGCGACGGGAGCTCGCTGGCCAAGCCATTGACGGATTGCAGCGTGTGAATAGAAGAGGAGTTCTGGCTATATAAAATTGTAGAATCTAAAATGATTTTTCTACCTTTTGGCAGGATGCAAAACGTCCCACCGAGCAGTTTTTGGATTTAAAAGAAAATGAAGGACCCATTCGAGGCCGCTTACGAGGAGCAGGATTCACCGCCGGCATCTCCTCTGCCTCTGCCGGAGGAGGAAGCTCCTGTGGTGGAAGGTGAAGATGAGGAGGGTGCCCCCGGTCCCGGTTCACAGCAGTTGGCCGCTGATCCCTCAACTGCGGCCAACGTTTCTAACGCGTTCACAGCAGTTGGCCGCTGATCCCTCAACTGCGGCTAATGCTTCTAACGCGATAGGGGGGAAAGGAAAGGAGGATGAAGAAGAGGAGGAGGAGGAAAACATGGACGTTGAGCTGAGAAAATTTCCCTCCACGGGTGATCCCGACAAGATCGCAAAAATGCAGTAAGCTATACACTTTTCTTTATACCTACTTATTTCATTTTATTTGCTTTTTGTAAATTCTCTGAAGGAATTGCATGCTATGCCACAAACATGAATTTTCTTGCAATCTTATTCTAATTCCAAAAGCATAAACTTTTAAACATGAAGGCTTGTATGAGGAAAGCAATTTTAGGTTTAACTGGTAGGATGGAAAACATACAAGGAATCTGATGCGCACCTGTTGAACAAGTGGAAGGACAGCAATTTTGGTTTCTTGGGAACTGCATTAAATGGGAAATTGAGGAGGGAGAAGCAGAATCTAGTGGCAAAGGCGCTTAGTTCATTTTATTTGATTGCATACTACGCCCTAGAGGGATCATTAGTACCCTATTCGACATCAACATTACTTTAGCTACCGATTGCAATTGTTGGAGCTGGAGTTAAATACTAAAAACTGTCTATTATAGTTCCTATCATTGCTGACTCTTTTTAAAACCAACTTGTCCTCAATGGTGCATCAAATACAATGGCATTCAAGCATGGTCCATGCAAAATTTTTTAGATCTTGAAAGGTAGGTAAAAATAAAGACAAAATTATAAGAGGTGGGCGACCATCTAACCATACTTCCTCTCACGGTGGAGATGGAGGTAACAACCAATCCTCTTATTTTTTTGCCAACACATACGGTGGCACCCCTTCTTACAGGCAATATAACTGTTCCACCAAAATTCTTTTCAAAAACTGTTGATGGCATGGGTGGGGCGAATGGGGAATCATATTGTCTCAAAGAATATCTGTGTTGTTTTGTAATGGACCCTAAGTAGTGGACATAATTCATACCATGGGTGCGATTCCTTTATAAGGCCTTCAACACCTTGATCTATATTTCTCCATTTCAAGCACTTTATAGCTGACTCCAGTCACCAATTTAACCATATATTGACAACACATCTATGCTGGACTCATTGGATAACTTTTATAACGACAAGCGAATGATCTTTGTTACATCAAGTAAAATTTGTAACAATGAGGCGATGATCTTTGTTACATCAAGGAAATTTTAAACTGCACAAGATATTGCATGAAATACTAAGCAAATAAGAAGTGTAGAGACTTGGAGTTTGAGGTTGGTGAGTTAGTATTAGTTAAATTGAAACTTTATTGACAAAGTTTAGCAAGGAATAAACACTTTCAAACTCACTTATTGTTCTTATGAACCCTTCCTAATTTTGGAATGAATTGGCATTGTTGCCTATAAATGAGAGCTATTGATGCCGTTCCACAACCACATTTTCTTCCAGATTTTGTTGCTGAAGCACTTTTCATGAAAACATTTATAACCTACAGGCAACACCATTGCCTCTAGAAACTTGAGACAACCCAAGTCTTCCCCTTGGTTCATTTCATTTGATTGCATAATACCCCCGAAGAGGAAGTATGTATAGAGCTTTAAGACCTTCTAGGACTCATAATAACCAATTATACACTAATATCACTTTATTTCTCTATTATATTTATTTGCACTAGCATTAAATACTAACCTATAAAAGGTCCCTATTTGAATTTCAAAATAATTGTGGTACCATGTTAAAGTTACTATCACACCATGCGTATTTGCATATGAGTTGTGGCTATCTACCACTTGAAGGAGCTTTCATCGTTATTTTTTTATTTTTTTTGTTCATCTTGAAGAATGGTGTGATGGACTTATTATGCTTGTTTGAATTATCTATCCAATTGATATTTCACATAAGGACCGCTGATTGTTCTAGCAGTTATGGGCTTCACTTGCTTTTGGAAGGAAGCGTGTTTAAAGCCATGTGATAGTTGTCTTTTTGTTTTTCATTCCATTACAAAAAAGGTTCATATAGAGAAATTAAGCTTATCTATAATGCGACGTTGATACGAGAGCATCTTGTCTTTCTCTCGTTCTGCAAGATTTCGCAGAGTCCTCCGAATCCACGGAAGTTTCGCAAATCTACCTCCCCGATGTCGAACTTCCACAATACACGGCTTGTGCAACTTTCGTTCTTGCTACTCGTGGCTTTAGCGATAGAATGAATCCGAGTTGGACGTATTTTTTATTTATTTAGCTATTTTATGAAAGTTTTGCCTTTTATTTATTTTCATTTAGGTTCTTTCCTATTTCCTATTTTCCGATTAGGTATTTTCTATTCGGAAATTTTATGTGTTGTAGTAGGGCTGTTTGGATTTTCAATTTGTTGAATTTATGTATTTGAGAGATGTTTCTCTAAATTTCGCTCTCTGTAGTGTTGCATCCTCTTTCTTTTGCAAGTGGTGTATCTGTATGAAATTTCCTCGCCCCACGAACGCTATCGATTTAGAGTTATCTCTGTTATTTGCATCCCTGACAGCCGCCTATGATGTTGTACTTGCTGTGCAACAACAGCTTTATCATGTAATCCCTTTTAAATATCGTAAACCCTACATATTAGCATTCTCTTTCTATTCCACAACTACCTTTATGTGAAATCCACTTCCCAAATACCTTCTAGGAGCCATAGAATGGTATCAGACATTTTGCCAAAAGAAAATTCAATGATTAATCCATCCTCTCATGCTCGACGACGCTGTTCTCGTACTCGACGATGATGAAGGACTTTCTGCTCCTTTGCGATCGTCGTATTCTCTTTCGTACTGTGGTTCTTTTCTGCTTTTGCGCCGTCTTTTTTCTTCTGCGGCGTCTTCCTGCCTAGGCGTCTTCGCTTCTGTGGAGTTGTCTCCTCCTTCGCGCTGTAGTTTGCGCGGCTTCGGTTTGGACTCTGTCGAGCTGCGAGTTCTTTGCATCCGTCATCTGCGGTCTGCGGTTCCTGCCTTCTTTTGTTGCACTGCTTCGCCCCGACCAATTGCTGGGCTTTCTTACTGCTGTGATGGAGCTTTCTCCTTCGGTTGAACCTAGCAAAACCTCATTTGCCCACATTGTGGGTAATCCTCAGGGGGAGATGACAGTTGTCTTCACTTCAAGTTATAAGGAGAATTGTGATGGTACAGGTGGCTGCCCCTTTATTAAGAATACAAGCAGGAAAAATGATAAAATGCCCACGTTGTGGGTAATTCTCAGGGGGAGATGACAGTTGTCTTCACTTCAAGTTATAAGGAGAATTGTGATGGTACAGGTGGCTGCCCCTTTATTAAGAATACAAGCAGGAAAAATGATAAAATAACACTTTTTTTGCTCTGAGTCAGAAATTTCAACCCTTACTGACAAATTCAAGTTTGCTTTCATCGAAAAATTTCAGTGGGGATACCCACCTGAAGACTACAAAGTTATAAGGAGAATTGTGATAGTACAGGTGACTGTCCCTTTATTAAGAATACAAACAGGAAAAATGATAAAACAACACTTTTTTTGCTCTGAGTCAGAAATTTCAACCCTTACTGCCAAATTCAAGTTTGCTTTCATCGGAAAATTTCAGTGGGGATACCCACCTGAAGACTACACTCGGATCTTCTCCAAAAAAATATATTAATATTGCTGGTAAATCAATGAAACTACTTAAGTGATCTCCTGATTTTGACCCCAATCATGAACCGCCTACTGTACCGGTATGGTTTAGTCTACCTGGTCTCAAGCTGTACTTTTTTCATCATTAGTTTTTTTACTTTATTGATGTCATACTTAGAGACCCTATGAAACTAGATCTACCCACTTTCAACCTTACCAAACATTTTGTGGCCAGAATACTTGTAGAAAGAAATATTATGTTGCATAATGTTACTGAAGTCTGATTGGGCACAATGCATAATGAATATTGACAACAAATCATCATGGAGCATATAACTCCTTATTGTTCTCATTGTAAGATATTTGGGCATACACTTGATAAACGCCAGAAGCTTCATCCTAATTTGAAATCTAAAGATCAAGTGAATAAGATGGATCTAAGGATATATTTGTTCCATTTTGAGAGAAAACTACCACAGGATAGAATTTGGAGTCTGATTCTATTGCTCTTATGGACCCTCCCCTTGAAAATATTGTTTCTGCGATCGATGAGAAGCTGGATGGCCCTGCTGAGCAACCTACACTTTTAAACCCTATTGAAAATAATAATGGACCATTACCTACACGGACTGAGAATCAGGAGATCCTTGCAGCTCTCCAGGAAGTAGCAGCGGCAACCTACACTTTTAAACCCTATTGAAAATAATAATGGACAATTACCTACACGGACTGAGAATCAAGAGATCCTTGCAGCTCTCCAGAAAGTAGCAGCGGTAGAGGCGACAACTCTTACTTCACATACACTTGTGGGCATAACTGTTGGCAATCTTTCTACTGCAACACTATCACCTCATCCGATGAGCAACAATCTTCGGATGAGGAATGACAGGTCTACACTTCCATGAGGAAGAAGGAGAATGAAGATCTACTTGAGCTGAGAAATCTAATGGATGATACTCTGGTTACTTTGGGCAATAGTACCCACCTCACCAATCTATTAGTTGGTTCCTTTTCGAGAACTAGAGGCAGAGGCAGAACTAAAGTGGGTCGACCTGGTTGATCTTTTATGTACCATTTTCTTTTGGGTTTTAATTTTCCTTTTTTTCTTTTTGTGTGTGTTGTACCGTATGTGTTGGGTGTCTATTTGGGTCCACTCATACAACCAATCGGTACCCTTTTCTCTTTAATATAATTACCTTGGGCTTTTTAAAAAAATATATATATTGCGGCTTCTTGTATTAATTTATCGCACAATCTTTAACCTTATTTTCAAGAATTTTTTTCTTAACTCTTAGTAATCGACTGCTGCATATTTCTATTTAACGCATCATTTGCAATACACGTTAAATACTTATTTTGAAACTCGTGAGGATTTAGAAATCTTACATTTGACTTATAAAAGTAAGTGCTCATAGCATTAATGTAGATTTGTTTCTTCCTTTTTCTTTTATCCTAATTTATATGTTTATATCATCATCATTAGCCACATCCCACACATTAATCAGAGTTAGATTTATGAATCATCATTCTTCACCAATCTTTAGTAAGTACTGCACTTATTTTGCATAATTATATTCATGTTACGTTTGATTTTTTTCTATTTGTTTGACATTTTACTTTGTGTGCTCTCCTTATTAATGAATCTAATACCCTTCATTATACATGCCTAAATTACCCCAATTATGCTCGGAGCAATCTATCTTATCTTCAATGGATGTTCATTATACATGCCTAAATTACCCCAATTATGCTCTGAGCAATCTATCTTATCTTCAATGGATGCTTCTTTAACCATCCATATAAAATAATCTTTTCTTAATTCCTTATTCAGAATTATATTATCATTTATAGTATGCTTACCTTGTTTATTAAATTTTTCTGTTTCTCAATATTTAGCTTGATATGATATATCAAACTTAATTATACTCTTAGAAAGTTTTCCTTTAAATTCTCATGATATCCTTTTATCATAATATATTCTTAGATACTTTTCTATTTCATTGACCCATTCTTAATTTTACAAGATATATCTGCGTATAAATTCTATTTTTCTGTAATATAGATTCAAATTATTTAAATTTGTCACACTTACATATTAATTTATTTTGTAAAAAGATTAGTTGACAGTTTTAACATCATACCTAAAATTGTATCATTTTCTAGGCCTTAGTTCTAATAATACTAGTCCCTTTAATTACAAAACGTTTTTTATTATGTTCAAATGATTCATTATTTTGACGGAGCTCTTACCGATTAGAGCTATGCTATCTGCAATAAAAACAAGCACCAAAATACCTTTGTATATTTTCCCTAAGCATCTCCATGACCAATATAAGAATATATGGATTTAATATTGATTCTTGATGTAGGCCTATTAGGGTTAGGAATCTTTTTGGTCGCTCTTTAATTGCTTTTAATACTAGTCAATGATTCATTATACATATACTTGATAATTTCACATACATTTGACACACAAATTTTATAATGCACAACAAATTAATTCTCAAGATACATGATTTTATGCTTTCTCATGATCAAGGAAGGCTGTATGGTGATTTTATTTTGCTTTATATTTATTTTTCACATTTTTTTTGCCAAAGACTTCATGTAGTTGTAGATCTTCCTTATATAAAACTATATTACTTCTATGATACCTATGCAGTTTTTTTTTATTATTATATTTGTTCCATTATTCTATTTCAACATTTCATTGTATAACTCATTATTTTGATTTTTTATATAAATACCATAACTCCAATTATCTTCCTTGTTTTTAAATATTTATACCAAAGTAATTTTTATTTTATCTTTTGGCTTCATCTTAGTCTCATGATTTTATTGAAAAGGTTTGTAACAAAAGTACTCTATTATCATCCCAGCTCTTGAATCTCTGTAGATATCTCATGTCGACTCAACATTTTATCTTTTGTATCATCTTTAGAGCTAAATTCACTACACTTATTTAGATTAATCTATAATATAATTTACTATTAGGTTCATTTCGCATTTTTAAAAATTTGCCTTTCTTTCTTTTTTATCTGATGTCAATTATTGATTTTGGTTGTTTTATTTATATTCCTAAGATATATATCCATAAGTATTACTTTGTATTGTGCTGATAAACTTTCTCGTGGAATCACCTTAATAATAGTTGCAAAAGGATTTTTTTTCTTAAAGTAAAAGATGTTTCTTACTTTATTATGGCTCCACTTTTTTAAGTAACTAAGAGCTTTTCTTATTTCTTAAATTTTTTTTAACTATTTTAAAGTCATTTCTATCCTGTCACCAAGTATAGCTTCAATAGTATATTTATCTCTTATTTCATTACTAGCACGAATCCTCTTATATCCCATTCTGCTAAAACCTATATAACCATTTAAGTCACTTCACCTCTTCCTCAAGTTTATATTGTAGCAACTCATTAATCTTTTCAAAATTAATTTACTAAGTTATCTTCTAACCTCAATGTGAAGAGTTTATGAATTAAACACATTTATAATACCCTCATTTTTATGTACCTTAACAACGGTCACCCTATCACTGAGCTTATTTGCCTCAATGATTTTATCGTTCAACTCTCTATCTATTATTATACCTATGATATTATTTTTTTAATCCCTACAACGTTGAATAGCTTATAGTATTTCCATATGGCCCTAGATTTTTCTCATTCTCTTTTATTTTACAAGATTTATATTGATTCTTCTTTGAATCATTGTGCCCACTTTTATCATTTTTCCTTCCAATTTCTTTAAATTTCATGTAGAGAATTTAATCTTAATTATATACCTAATTAACAATTGCCCACATTTAATTACAAACATTTGAAGTTGTAGTGTACTAATCAACACATGCCCAATTTTCACCGATATGAAGATGGCTGTAGTATTAGTTGCTTTCAACATCTCTGCAAATGCGTACCCACTTTTTGCCAAAATGTAGTTAGGTTGTAGCACATCTCTTGTCAAGAACTTCCTAGCAAATTTCAAAATTGTGTTAATTTCATAAATGCTAAAACAAGTTTACTATTACTTGATAGCCTAACATCAATCTTCAAACTTGCTTACTCAGGTTTGGGAACAGCAATGAAATGATATTTATTGAATTAAAATGAAATGGCACTAATTGAGTTGCATTCTTTTCTTGATAAGAGCTTACTTAACTTTTCAAAGTGTTGATAATTTTTTCTTGGTATTTTTGGTGGATTTAATATAAATTTGAAGATGCCAATTTTCAATAGGTTTTTGTAATTATTTCAGGGTTTTCTTATAAGTTCTGTTTGAGAAAGTTTTTTTCTTCTCTCTCCTTTTTTCAGGGCAATTTTAGCTCAATTTTCCCCAGAGCAAATGAGTCGATACGAATCTTTCAGAAGATCTGGTTTTCAGAAATCTAACATGAGGAGGGTGAGCAGCTAGGTTTTCCGTATGCTCGAAACGTATTTTCTCTTATCACTAAATTACGTTGTGTTTTAGCAACTATTATCTTTTATAAGTCCTTATTCTTCAAATTTTGCTGAGCTTTTTCCAGGCTTTTTCCTTGAAGTTTTGAGATTATTGACTGTATAGTGCCTTTCGAAGTGTAATTTTAGTTGTAAATGTCAACTTCTCACATTTGTTTTTAGTTGTAAATGCCAACTTCTCACGTTTCTTAACAACTTTATGCATATCGTTCTTCTCAAGTAAGTCAGGTCTATGTAAGTAGCAAATAAGTACCATTTCTAAACACTGTGCGAGATTACCTGTCCTTTAAGATGTCTAATTTTGATCTAATTCAGTTGCATTATATAGAAAAAATATTAGGTATAATTTTTTTTCTTTAAATTTTCATTCTAGCTCATTTGTAGTTTGAAAAGCTGGAAATTCTGGATAAGCAACATCCATACAAACTCGCATGCAGTGCAAACAACTTAACATGGAGACTAACAAACAACAACAAAGCCTTAACATGGACTACTCCATAAAAATCTGCATCTAATGCAAAAAACTTTACATCAAAGAATGGCTGTGGGCAACACTCCATTATGACAAAAAAGATCCTTATTTTTATTTTGGTTTTTGTGTACAGAATTTTGCCAGCAATATATTGATCTTCTCTTGTTTTTTTATTAATTCTTTTCTTTGTTCCCATTATTGCTCTTTTTGTAAAAAGAGACTAGGAGATCTTCCGTTGCTTTCTAATAAATTCTTTTCTTTGTTCTCATTATTGCTCTTTTTGTAAAGAGAAACTTGGAGAAAATTTGTCTTAAGTTTGACATGAAATTATTTAAATTCGGGTATATTCTGCTTATATGTTGAGAATTCTGCCAAACAATATATGAAAATGCTTGCTCATATCAAGGAATGTGATTTATAAAATAAAATAAAAAAAATCCCTTAGTTTATTTAATTTGATTTACTTGGCTTCATTTCAAACACCGCTTTAGATGTTTAATAAGTGGTTTGACCAGTAATTATGCCAAGGTGGTTTTATTTTGCACTAAGTTGCCTCAGAAATTTGAATCTGATTAATGTTGGTTCCATATTATTAGAGAGCGAAGAAAGTGGAGATGAAGCAACGAGAAAAATGAAACGAGCAGCAGGAGACAAACACAAGGAGTCAGTTCTATTAGCTGAAGAGGGGAGACAAAGGGGGAGGAGTCGGAGCAAGCAGGGGGAGACGATAGTGCAATATAAGGAGAGAGAGGGCGAAAGATTAAGACCATATTGGCGGTCAAGCGAGAGCTAGAGCATATACCTAGCAACATCAGATCAACGACTAGATAACAAGTAACCAAAATAAAAGAATAGACCAATATTATTGCAAGAAGGGAGATAAAGGGTAGATGTGATCGAGAGAGCACACAAAGATTTTGACCTAGCAGTGCAAGAGCGATGCTCGTGTGCTTTGTACAGGTTTTGGTGGGCGATTCGAGCATGATCTATAAGAGCGAGAGAGCAAGTGTGCGGTGGGACTCGAGTTGATAACGAATGGCTACTGCGATCGAGGAGTGATCCTGTACATGGTGATCACGAGATGAATTTAGCTATGCTGACCCGTGACTTAAAAAGATATATTTCAGATCAATTATGCTTTTATTGAAAGTTTAGATTTATTTGTAATGGTAGGTTTAAGCTCAATCAGATGAAAAATTGTTAAATATTTTAATTAAGATTATTGACTTATAAATAATCCCCCTCAAGTTGAAGCATAGATGTCAATCATATTCAACTTGGATTTGAAGTCGTCATACAACAACAGAAGAAGGTTTTTTGTGAGGATATCTGCGATTTGACCATTGGATGAGATCACTAAAACACAAATCTCTCCGGAATCGAGCTTATCTTTGACTAAGTGACGGCCAACCTCGACGTGCTTGGTGCGATCTTGCTGGATCGGATTACGAGCAATGCTAATTGCAGCTTAATTATCACAAAACAATTGTAGAGGAGCAGAGACCAACATATGTAATTCGCGAAGCATAATGTTTAACTAGAGCGCTTCATAGATTCTCAAGGACATGGAATGAAACTCGGCTTCTACACTGCTTCGGGCAAACACCGACGGTTTCTTGTCTTTCCTGGTGACAAACGAATGAGTAATACCTCGAGGTAGATCGCCAATCTTGGACGGGCCCGACTCAATCAACATCAGTATAAAATGCAATAGAACAAGAGATATGGCACGAGAACAACAAAGCTTAAGCCTGCTGTCTTTTAAGTAGTGAAAAATCTGATAGACAACTGTGAGATGGTACTCATAAGGGTCATGCATGGACTGACTTTCAATACCTACCATGTGACAAATATCGAGACGCGTATTGGCGAGAAATGAGTTTTCCCATAAGGCGTTAGTAGTTTGTCTTGTTCACAGGAACAGTATTGGGAACATCAACCAATTTCTCATTAAGGTCGATTGGAATAGCCATTGGTTTGCAAAGTAGGTTGGTCTCTATCAATAGACTCATCACATATTTGTATTGAGAAAGACAAATGCCTTGAGTATATCTGGCAACTTCCATGCTTAAGAAGTATCGAAGATCCCAATTCCTTCATTTCAAAGGATATGGCGAGGATGGCTTTTAGAGATTCCAAGGCTGGTAGATCATTATCTGTGAGCACAACTGTCACCCACGTGAACTTGCCAAAGCCATTCGGGTCATGGTATCTCTTGCTGTGAATTTGGATTAGCCCTTACTCCAACTGGATGTAAAGAATTTCTTCCTTAAAGGCGATCTCACAGAGGAGGCGTACATGTTCCTACCTCTAGGCTTTGGCTCCAGTTCTTGCAGGAGACAAGTGTATCAACTGCGAAAGCACCTCTATGGAATGAGGCAATACCCTCGAAGCTAGTTTGACAAAGACAAGGAGTCAGTTCTATTAGCTGAAGAGGGGAGACAAAGGGGGAGGAGTCGGAGCAAGCAAGGAGAGACGACAGTGCAATATAAGGAGAGAGCGAGCGAAAAAATTAAGTCCATATTGGCGGTAGAGCCAGAGCTAGAGCATATATCTAGCAACATGAGATCAACGACTGGATAACAAGCAACCAAAATAAAAGGACAAACCAATATTATTGCAAGAAAGGAGATAAAGGGCAGATGTGATCGAGAGAGCACTCAAAGATTTCGGCCTAACAGTGTAAGAGTGATGCTCGTGGGTTTTGTACAGGTTTTGGTGCGCGATTTGAGCATGAGCTATAAGAGCGAGCTTAAGTAGGCGAGATGGAGAGCAAGTGTGTGGTGGGACTCGAGCTGATAACAAATGGTTACTGCGATCGAGGAGTGATCTTGTACATGGTGATCACGAGATGAATTTAGCTATGTTGACCCCTGACTTAAAAGATATATTTCAGATCAATTATGCTTTTATGGAAAGTTTAGATTTATTTTTGTAATGGTTGGTTTAAGCTCAGTCGAATGAAATATTATTAAATATTTTAATTAAGATTATTGACTTATAAATACTTCCCTTTAAGTTGAAGCATAGATATCAATCATATTCAACTTGGATTTGAAGTCGTCATACAATGACCCCAGATAACAAAATGGATCACACGACTTTAGCTAGGAAGGACACCCATATCGTTATGGTTTCGCGCGCGAGAAACTAACACGGATATCGATGCACTTTTTTTTATTAGCGGTGCGCGGGCCTGACCCGTGCTCAGCCCAGGTTCGACTCGAATTCGATTCAGGTTGGACTCGGGCTGAACACGGGCTAAGCACGAGCTCACCTGAATTTGAAATTTAAATTTTAAAATTCAAACAAATTATTTAAATTTATCTTAATTGAATATAATCAGGTGTTGATTTTTTTTCCAATTGAAGCTCCCCTGGTTATGGAATACATCAACCCCCCGCCAATCGCTCCAAGTAACGGCTCTCGAGCCAGCTCCTTTAATTAATTCGACTCCGCTCCCCCTCTTGGCACGATTCAGCTCTCCCGCTCTCTTCTCAATCACGCCTCCCTCTTCCTCGCGCAGAAGAAACTGACGACTGATTCGCTCCTCTCTTCTACTCGCGCTCGTCTCTCCTCCCTCCACATCGAAGCACGCCTGCTCGATCTCGTCTCTACACCTCGCCTCTTCCTCCTCTCGCCCGACTCCTTCCTTCTGCACTTGAGTCCTTTGCTCGACTTCCGATCTCCCTCACCGAAAGCCACAGACCCCGCTTCCTCTCTTCCTCGACTCCCTCCTCCCACCCGGCTCGCCTCTCCCGCCCGACTCCCGATCTCCCGCCTCGAAGCCACAGACCTCGCTTCTTCTCTTCCTCGACTCCCTCCTCCCGCCCGACTCACCTCTCCCGGTCGACTCCCGATCTCCCGCACCGAAGCCACAGACCCCGCCTCCTCTCTTCCTCGAATCCCTCCTCCCGCCCGG
>NW_018164593.1:726653-739537 GCF_001263595.1 Phalaenopsis equestris
CCCCCCCCTCTCCCGGCTTGCTCGCGGCTTGCCTCCTCACTCCACCGAAAGACTCGCCTCCCCTCACTTCTTTGCGAACATACCTGCTCGGCTCACCGTCTCTCTCGAGCGAACGCCTCCTCCTCGCTGGAGTCCACTCTTTCTATTCCTCGAATCCCTCCTCCCGCCCGGCTTGCCTCTTTCGCTCGACACTGAAACCCCACTCGCCTGCTTTGCCTCCTCTCTCGGATTGCTCTCCTTTGCGAACATACCTGCTCGGCTCACCGTCTCTCTCGAGCGAACGCCTCCTCCTCGCTGGAGTCCACTCTTTCTATCTACTAGGATCGCTCGGCCGACCCTCTCTCTCGCCCGTCTCGCCCGAATTGGAGGTAGCAGGGATCTACTAGGATCGCTCGGCCGACCCTCTCTCTCGCCTGTCTCGGCCCGAATTGGAGGTAGCAGGGATAGAAGAGCAAGGAATACTTCTTTGAGCTGTTGAAACGCTTGTAGCACGGAACCTCAGCAATTTCAGTAATTGGGTAACGAAGTCTTGTTCTTTTCCCATACTTGCTCATTTTATTTATACAATACAGTCCATATAGGAAGATTTGTGTACATGCCCACCACTCAATTCATTTGCATTTACATATCTAACGCCTAAAACTTTCACATAAATATGCACTATACTCATTTTTTTTTTGTTACAATAAGATAATACATTTACCTATCTTTTACAGTTTAAATACCTCTTTTCTATAAAAAGGCAAGGTGATACGTATGTCAAGATTAAAGTTTGAATATTAGATACGTACATGTGTATAAGTTTGTGTGTGCTATGCATGTAAATCTACCATTATTCTTCAGTACCTGCGTACAGGATTTAAGTGATATTTATGAAGATCCTCTTTGAGTCAAACACAATTTTCTTTTAGCTACTAATTTCTTTGAACATCGACTTGTGGCGAATCTATCCCTTAAATTTAGCCAAACAGAATTCTCTTCTATAACTAAATTTAAATGTAGCCAAAAGCTAGGACCTTTGTCATCATCTTCTTTACTATCCTCTCTGTGTAGCTTTGACGCAATTTCGATGAAGAGAATGATGAATCTGTTTGGTCAAAGCTAGAGTCCTATTTAAATTTAAATAGCTAAACAAAATTAGCATTTAAATTTAGACATAATTCTGTTTAGCTTTTGTAATGTGAAGTTTTAAATTTAAATACATTTAACTTTAAACCTCTATTTAGATACAACTTAAATTTTGTTTATTTTCAAACCCTAGATACAAATTAAATGCTAAGTTAAATGTATTCAACCATAATTTTGTATCAAAGCTAAATGTATTTAAATTTAAACCTGCATCAAAGCTAAGGCTCTGTTTAAACTTTTGAATATAAGTTTTATCGACCAATGTTGAGATGGACATGACTTAATGACTGATTTAACACCTCCCTAGCTCAGTTTTATGCTTTATATCTTTCTTTGGTGGACATTTACATACCTAGCGCACTAACATTATGCATTTACATATCTCACTTAAAATTTAATGTCTACATACAATGCACTCTAGTATTTTTAAACCTATGCATGAAATGGTGCATTTCACTGTTTAAAAATTAAGTTGATAGTTTTTCTTATGCGATAGGGATGAATTGGTTCGTGTAAATGTATAAAGTAAAGTTTTAGATGTCGGAAATGTTAATACATAGAAATTGTGGGGTATGTATGCAAATCTTCATTTAATTTTTCTTGGTCAGTGGATCAGTATTATTGCTGTGTTGAAGAAAGATTTGGATGTCGTTCTAGCTTGTCATTCTTATTGTTTTGCTTCTACCTTTTCACCTTTTGGACACTATAAATTGCTGGTTTCGGAGGCTTTATATGCCATCCGGGTGCTGATTCATTTACTGTTTTTGAGGGGCTTTGTGCTCCATTTAAATGCTGATTTTGGGGGACTCTACTCGATGTTTTAATGTTGTTTGGAAGGTAATTAAATGATGTTTTGGGGACTGTTTGGGCATCGTTTTGGGGTGCGTTTGTTGGCTGATTTGGAGAGGTTTGCACACTGTTTTGAGGCGAGTTTAAGGGCTGTTTTGGGGTGTTTTGTTGGCTGGTTTTGGAGCAGCTTGGGCACTTTTTGGCACTGTTTCGCCACTATTTTAGGGTGCTTTTGTTGGTCGATTTGGGGCAATTTATGTACAGTCTTGTGGTGCTTTTGTGGGCTGATCTTGGAGCCCTTAAACACTAATTTTGAAGCCTTTAACACGGTTTTTGGGACTGTTAAAGGGCTTATTTTGCTGCACTTTCTTAGGTTATCAGTTGTTCTAGCACGATTAGAGTGATTAGCCTGTGGACTATACGACTTTACAAAATATTTACAGAAATAAAAATAAAAATTTCTTTTGCATGTTAAAAAGAACTCTGCATAAAAAAACTTGAACAACATCTTTTGCATGAAAATCTTTTTATGAAAATTTATAAAGGTTCACGGCTAGTCATTTGGGTTGAGGTTAAGGACTGCTTTCTGTAGATTATCGGGCTGAAAAATCTTGTTCAAAATCGGGAAGCACACAGTCCAGCTCTGAGCCCCCCACTTTTACTAATGTCTTACACCCAGTCCTGATCTTTCATATGTGGCTAAGAGTTTCTTTTGCTTGTGATTTTTACGACTCATTTTTCTGACTATTCGTGTTGTATTTTCTCGCATTGTTTATTTTTCTTGCGAGTTTATTTAAATCTGTCGCAAGTCATACTACACTCGCAATATTAATCACGCAATAACAACAGATGCTCAGCCAGCAGATGCCCAGCTGCGCTTTTACAGTTTATCTACAGCATTTTACTTTATCGCATTCTACTTCTTAAAGTACCTTTTATTTACTTGCAATTTGTTTATTCTGCATGCAAAACAAAAACCGAAACAAAACAGCGCCAAACATTGACACCAAAATTGTGAAGCATAAACCACCAATCTCAAACACTTAAACCCTGGAGCTATCGCGACGGCAGAAGGTTCAGAGCTAAATTAGTGGGCAACATGACGAGGAACTTAGACCGAGCAGCAAGAGGACTTCTTCAGCAATCTCTTTTCTTAGTCTAATTAACAAGCCTTAGGACTTCGAGATAGCTCGTTTAGCGCGACGTAAGTTCTCATTCCTTTTTAGGCTCCTGCACAACTATGTTGTGCAGCGTTAAGTCCTAATTCCTCTTAGGCTCCGAGGTTGTCATGTGGCACGACCCTCTCATCTCTTTGTGGGTTATTTGCATAAACGGATATTATGCAAATGTAAATCTCAAATAATAAAATTGACAGGATTGAACACTCAAATAACATCTTCTCCAAAATACAACCACACAGTAGGATAGTCTGGGAAGTCACTAAGGTTTCTCCTCAGGATCTGTGACATCCCCTACTTGTTCCTTCATTTGGACTCCTGAAATAACTGTTCATATTTGAGCCACTCTCATTTGTCTTTCTACGTCCTACCGTGAAAACCTAAATTTTGAATTCTTGAAGACTAGAACCTTTGATTATTATCGAGAGTTTTCTCAAGTGACCTCAGTTCCCAAACATTTGGGATGTAATTAACTATAGAGGATTGTCATTATAGGAAACTTGAAACCCAGGTAAAATAAACTCTATTTAATCTTTGTATTAGATTAGGGAACTTGTCGGTCACACATAAAATGTTCGCAGACCAAATGGATGTCACAAATCCTTAGTTTGTAGGATTGGGTCTATCACCGAGGTTTACACTTATATTTCGGGAAGGTGTAGTTTTCGCAATATCGGACATGATTATGCATACTATTGGACTAATGAGATCCATTTGGTCTCATTTTTTAAAGATTAAAACATACTACTTTAGCACAACTATGTTGTGCAGCGTTAAGTCCTAATTCCCCTTAGGCTCCGAGGTTGTCATGTGACACGACGTAAACCCTCTCATCTCTTTGTGGGTTATTTGCATAAACGGATATTATGCAAATGTAAATCTCAAATAATAAAATTGACAGGATTGAACACTCAAATAACATCTTCTCCAAAATACAACCACACAGTAGGATATTCTGGGAAGTCACTAAGGTTTCTCCTCAGGATCTGTGACATCCCCTACTTGTTCCTCTTGTTCCTTCATTTGGACTCCTGAAATAACTGTTCATATTTGAGCCACTCTCATTTGTCTTTCTACGTCCTACCGTGAAAACCTAAACTTTGAATTCTTGAAGACTAGAACCTTTGATTATTATCGAGAGTTTTCTCAAGTGACCTCAGTTATTTGAGATGTAATTAACTATAAGGGCTTGCCTCTATAGGGTTTTTAGAACCCAGGTAAAATAAACCATATTTAATCTTTGTATTAGATATGGGAACTTGTCGGTCACACATAAAATGTTCGCAGACCAAATGGATGTCACAAATCCTTAGTTTGTAGGATTGGGTCTATCACCGAGGTTTACACTTATATTTCGGGAAGGTGTAGTTTTCGCAATATCGGACATGATTATGCATACTATTGGACTAATGAGATCCATTTGGTCTCATTTTTTAAAGATTAAAACATACTACTTTAAAAACTCAAACTATATATCTATTATATTTAAATTAAATTTCAAAAATTATTTTCATGTTCATATTTTTAAATAATTAAAAAGCTGATCGACAGCTACACAATGTTTGTCTTTACTTGTCAAGTTTATCATAAAAGAAGAAATAAGTCTTGCTTTATATGTATTTAGGCTAAATAAGTGCAAATGATATAACTATTATAAAATATGGGCAATTACAAACATACTACACATTTCTTAAGTATTTACATCTCTAATACCTAAACTTTCATATTTACATTTATTATAACACTTAAATCTTGAACATCACATCAAACATTCTACTATTATTAATTTTTAAATGTGAATAAATTTTTTTATGCGTAATTTTATGACATCAAAGTGTTATAAATAGAAATTAAATTTAGTTGTCGCTTATGTAAATACATAGGAGCTGTAAGTTATGTATGTAAAATTCTCTAAAATACATACATCACTCGCTGCACCCCAGCTTACCCTCTTAGGTCAATTAGAAGGGGAATAGAGGATGAATTTTAATGATACTCATTCAGATCAAAGTGATTAGAAAAATTTGTCTTACTAAATTGTCACTAAGCAAATTTGTACAATTTTAATTCTTCAATCATTCATTGATATCAAATATAAATAAGGATAAGTGTATAAACAATCCTAAAATAATATACAAAGTTTTTAAAAATAATTTAACTATAAAATTATATATACCCAAAAGTCCTTATTAATCTCGGATGTTAGTTTTTCTAATAAAAACTCGAACGCACTACTAAAAATTTTACAAAATAACATATCATCTGACTTGTGGTCCATCTGCTCTTTTTCTCTTTCCTAAAATAAATATAATAATGTCTAATAAGCTCCGTTCTCAACGAGTTAAATATTACTAAATTAATATTTAAAAATACTAGAAATAACATTGATGTGAGTCGGTGATTAACATAAGTAAGAAAGTAATAATACATAAATATGTTGTGATACTTAAATAGTAAAGAGAACATGCTTATAAATAGTAGATGTAACAGTTACCAAAAATAAATAAAATTGTTACTAACATACCATTTAGGTCATTACACTAAGCAATTTTATATATGAATTTATCCTCTTTGGTATTCTCATTATCAATACTATTTATCCTAAAATTATCATATCATATTTATATTGACTTTGACATATTTTATTTTATTAGGTCGTCTCCTAACACGCTAGTCATAAAATCGATGATAAAATTTAGTAATTATAACACCGCATTTATCAACCGCCTCTTTTTATCAATTGATTTGTATCAACCTTAATATCAGTAGCAGGGAAAATAATTATATTCCTATTAAGAATTATCTCATGAGAATTTGTTGATCAACCTTAATATCAGTAGCAGGGAAAATAATTATTTTCCTATTAAGAATTATCTCATGAGAATTTTTTTTTTTGCCCAAATCATCATTATAGCTGACTATCTGTCACAAATATATGACGTTTCTCTGATTTTCTTTACTTGTTACAATCTTTTTTTAAGCATGTATTACTTAATTTTTAATATATCTACTTTTATTAGCATGCACAAAAAATATAGTGCGGGAGGTAACAATTTGAAGCTAATATTACATATCCATGAAATACTATGAATTAAAACTTTACCATTTACATAAATTAAACATGGCTAACAGCAAAAATTATGCTTAATATGAAATAATTTCTAAATGCAAACATATAACAAATGAATTTCTTAAGAGTCAATAACAAGCATTAATGTATGAATCATTTGATTTTTATTTTATCAATTGAGTATCTTGCTTCGATTGCTGTGTTTGCGTCGTGAAGATTTACTTCCATAGGCTCTTCACGAGCTTGCTTCCTCACATAAATCACCTATAAATAGTAAAATTCCCTTAATTTCATGAAATTCTTAAGGTTTAAATTTAACTTAACACAAATATTTCTCAATTAATATTTTTTATCTCATAATGAGTTCACTTTAAGGTTGCCAGCTCAAATCTAAGAACATGTCATCGGAGTTAAGGCAAACATATAAAAATTATTCTTAGAAAGCATTATTTCCTTACCCTATTCTTCCTCCATTAATTCCCTTCTAAAACCTTACCGTCCAACCCATTGAAAAAAGAGGAAATAATAGACATTTGATAATCATATATATTAGTTTTTATACATATACATTTACATAGATATATTTTATCTATAGGCCTCCTTTTCTAAAGTCTCATTTTCCCCTTCTTAAATGCTTAATCGGGTTGCAGCATGCGGATTTCACTTATCAGAGTATAAAAGAGTTATAGGAAAAGTAATAGGGAAGAAATTAATTAAATTTACTTAATATTTAGGTATATTTATATATTTGCGTGCGTGCGGTTTCCATCCACCACTATTTGCTCATATAGGTGGATTTGTAGTGCTCAAAATATTTGCATGCGGTGATTCCTTAATTTAATGTGATTAAGGTAAGTTTAATCAATTTAATGAGTTATTTCTTATAAAACTAAATATATCAATGTCACACACACACACACACACACACACACACACACACACAATTCTATATACATATATTATTGGAAACAAATTGTACAATTTTATAAAAAATAAGATTGATAATTTTTGGAGGTGTGAAAAATTGGGGATAATTCAGGAACAAGTTTGAACTTAATTTTTACTCATATTAGGTATTGCGCTGCTCTTCTGCTGTAAGGTTGGCATCATAGTGATCAGATGCCTCACTACCAAACCTGCTCATATATTGAAATGTGGTCATTGAGAATGAAGTGATAAAAAAATTTGTAGATATACTGCAAAATAGAGTTATTCAACCTAAAATTATATCTTGTAGATCACTTATCATGATTATTCTAGACGCAGATGGGACGTGATGATTATATGTTAACTATCCTTCTTTTAATAAATTAACTATAAAGAACCATCATCAATTATCGGAGATCGATAACCAATTGTATCAAATGAAGCCTGCAAACATATTTACAAAGTTGGATCCCAAACCTAATTTTTTTTAGGCTCACATTAAAGGGATTGACACATGAAAGGTAGATTTTAAAATTGGATATGGTTAGTATGAGTGGCTGGTTATGCTGTTAGAACTTTGAAATGCTCTGGCTACATTTCTAAGGCTGATGAATGATGCTTTTTAACCATACCTTATGTTTTATTAGCATCTTTTGATGTTCTAGCCTATAAAAGAACATGAAAAAAGGACCTAGAGTATTTGAGCGAGGAATTCCATCTTTCTATAATAACACGAGCTCAATCTCATCCAAATTAAGCTTCAATTAATAAAAAAGGCTCTCCTCAACTTCAGAGTATAAGTGAGAAATGAAAATATCAACAATGATCTTGAAAAGGATCTAAGCAATCAAGTGATCAAAGTCACAAACATTGATTAATGTAAAGAGTTCCTCGGGATCATCTGCGTTTTTTTACTTGCTTCTCCTTTACATGCTTTGATCAAGGTCAGTACCAAATATGAATGGAGCTAAAAGCAAGAGGATTTTTTTTGTATGTTGAGGAAGATAAGCATTGCTCCTTATGTTGCCCTGCATTTATAGCAATTTTTTTAACTTGAGACAAATGCTAGTGGATACGTAATATGGGCAATACTATTGTAGGATGGGAGACCTATTGCTTATCACTCTGAGATGCTCTAAAGAACTTGTTAGAAGAATTATCCCATATGGAAAAAAGAACTATTTAGCCTGCACTTCAAAATAAAATATGGGCTTGCTTACCATTTTGAAATTTAGGTTTTGATACATATGGACCACATAACACATTAATATCCACAGATTTTCGTCATATGAAATACGTGGATTACGCTAGCAATTTTACTTGGTCTTAAAATACAGTTAGCCTCCCAATAAAATGGTCAACATGCTCTCTTGGCCACCTTTAACACTTTCATGGTAAAGTGTTATCATTCATTTTGAATTCTATAAAGAAAGATTTTTGGGAGCTATTGGAAGAATCTGTTCAAATGGATGTTGGATGACTCAGAGAAGGCAACATATTTGGAGTTTTTTTTTTTAGATGACCTTCGGGCATCTGCGCATGTTAGTTATTGTGTGCCCAATTCACTGGGTGCAGAGACATATATTGTAATCGGTTGGGAACTTTGAAGTGGAGACGGCTTTTATTGAGCTTGCAACAATATGTGTACTAGCCAAACATGTAATAGGTAGTGATTAAATTTATTAGAGAATGTGTACTTTGTAGCACCTCAAAACGTACAAACAATAAATTAGGATTGTACACCCCTCAACATGTACCATGCCACTTGTGGGAATGAATATTTGAACTTTTTAGGAGTTTTGCCAAAATACAAAGACAGGCTTATGCGATATTTGAGAAATTTTCAAAATAGATTATTTGAATCCACTGTAAGAAAACAATAACATGTGATGAGGTGGCTAGACATTTCTTCTAACATGCATGAACTTTCTTTTGATTACCGTATTCAATCATATTTGATTGAGATAGGTTATTTGGGTATGACTTATGGCCCATTAAGGATAACCGTCTGAAAAGGAGCAACATATTTTATGCTTGTGGTGTATTTATTAAGAGGGACAATAAGAAGTATACCAAAACTTGGGAAGTTAGTCTATTGTGAGGGCATTTGCAAATTCATATGTTTGTGGAGTAGTGATTGCAAAAGTCTCAACATAAGTATAATGAAACTTATGATCATCATTGTGTCAAGTTCAACTTTCAAGTAGGATATATCGTTTTGTAACATTTTAGAAATGACCGCTTTAAAGGATAAAAAAAGAAGTTGAAGTCAGTAAGGTATTTGACCTTTTAAATTTCTCATGAATATTGAAGACCAAGTTAGTCTGGTGGAAGTACCCATCATATATGGAGATGTATTTAGTGTAAATGTGGAGAATATGAAGCTCTTTGAACCTTCCATAATTGTTGCTATGGATTACTCTTATGATGGGAAGTACCTTCAGAATTTGACATTATTTTGAAGAAATAAGACTACCGGTAGGAAAGAGTAGTACCACAATTAGACATGAACCAAAAGGAGACTACTGGTAGGAAAGGGTAGTTACCATGGAAAGTAAAATGAGCTCCCAAAAAAGGAGACTACCGGTAGGAAAGAGTAGTACCACAATTAGACATGAACCAAAAGGAGACTACTGGTAGGCAAGGGTAGTTACCATGGAAAGTCAAATGAGCACCGAAAAAATTGGGCATGCAGCTCTCCCTTATCTGAAGCAAAATATTAATAGGAATGAAATTTTATTAAATAGCTGATATGTGATATGGCGATCAAATCCAGAAATGATTGGTGATCAATCAGATCACCTATAGTTACAATGAGCATTAGGTTATGAAAAGATTAAATAAATAATGTTTGTTGACTTTCTAATGATTTAATTTCTTTATAAAATTTGCTGACTATACTGTTTGATCTGATTGTTGAGATCGAAGGTGATGTCATTAGAAGTCCTTCGATGTGATTGGGATCATCATTCTATATTATACAAGAAAGGTCAAGGTTTTGAAACATATATTATTTGAATAAGTCTGTATCTGAATTCATATTCAGATTATGATAATTTATGCAAGAATAATAATTAAATTTGAATTTATCTTACTGATTATTTGAAAATAAGTTTTTTCAGTTTTTTCTTTGTGGAGTTTGGTTAGGAAGCTGATTAGATTAATTTCGATGTAATTGCATTTATGTAGGTCTGAAATTTTGGAAAGAGAGCAAACATATTTCTTCCTAGTTTGTTTCTCTTTTTCTTTTACTATTCTCCACATGAATCCCCTTTAGCAGTTGCTGCAATTACAGCTTCTTATAGCAGAAATCGGAGGTTTAAAGGCACATTCTCTTTTCCTTTTCCTTGTATTTGCTTGTTGCTGCTACCTTGTAATTGCTTTCTGCTGCTGCCTTGCATTTCCACCGTCTGAAGTTTGTTTGTTGACGTTGTGTTGCTGTTGCGAACTATAGTATTGTGGCAACACTTTATAAAGGGTAAACAATGATTGATTTGTTTTTCGGAAACAAAATAATAAAAGAAATAATAAAAAAATGGTTGGTTTATGGATCCCTGTCAGCTCCCTTATAGTTGTCACCCTTCGATAGTTACCCATAGTCCCTACTTACATGAAACAATAACTATAGAAATCATGGTATTCGTTAGTAACATAACAAAATATTGAATAACATGGCATATAGGTATTGAGAACATGTAGCAATCAGGTTCGCTGATATGGAACAATTTTATTAAACAATAGCCTTTGTTGCTGAGCTAGCAAAAGAGATAGGGTGGTGTTAATATGATTATCATCGAAAGAATCATTTTCCTGGCTATGACTTTCCTCTGAATCCATTCCTTGAGACCCTCCAATTCCCTGTTTAGAGTTGGCGCCCTCATTATGTCAACAACTACATTCCATGTTTGTGGTTTCACTTGGACCCTTAAACCTCTTGCAATATATTTCAGTATTTATTCTTTAAGCTATGTTAAGTTATATATTTCATGCATTCAATAAAAAGTGCTTGCCAATGCTATTTTGATGATAACATGAAACTTGAAAGCCAACTACGAGGGGTGATAATAAATGAAATAAAAAAATTAAAGGTTCATAACTTTCACTTGATGTGTAGGCACAAATGGCTTGCTTTGGTCCTTGGTCTTGACTCATCGCTCTTAATTGTTGCAAAGTCTCCGCCCAATACCATGCTATATTACTCTTTCTTAGCAGGTATTGAATCCACTCTTGTAGAGGCTGGAAGGAAATGGACATTGACGTGTTTAGTCTAAGTAAAGATATTATCTCCCTTTGCATATATTTTCCAATGCACTACTTCATACTCATACACTTATTGCTAATTCTCTCTATATCATTGGATTGCATAGTTGCCCCAGTTCCTTGTTTGAAGAAACTCTCCCACTGAATTGGTCTTTTTTCACGAAAAGCAAATATGAGATAACAAATCAAGTCTTTCACTAAGATTTCGAATAGCTGTCCCGAATTCAAGTTGATTATGTTTCGAAAGACGATCAAACAAACAATTCCCAATCATGGTCCTTGTGGATCGGATCATCCATATAGAATAAAAAAAAAAAAGAAACTCCAGATATTTGCTATCTTTCTCTTTGAATGAGATCTCAATTCCAGCTACGATTTCAATAGATATCTGACAACTAGAATCCCTTTTTTTTCTGATCCGGTTCCTCCACCACCGCGAACCTTGGTTAGGTTCAGGCATGATATGCTTTTTCCTTATTGGGATAAACCAGGCACTCTCTTGCGGATTCATGAACTTTATTGCTAATTCTCTCTATGTCCACCTATCATGACCATTGGTTTGTCATACATTCTCTGCTAAGGGCCACTGATGTGTCAAAGAGGTTGTCGAGACACAAATCATAGACCAATCTATCACTAGGGAATTTCTAGCGAGTTGTCAAAACAAGTTACCTTTGGGCTAACTTTATTTTCCGCTCTACTTCTCTTAAGCAGAGTTGTTGGCCCAACCTGTCTGTCCCCCCTTGTTCTGTCGGATCTTATTTTCCAGGTCAATTGTAAGCTCATTGAGCCCTTAGGTGTGGTTCATGATTCATTTCAATGTCATCCAAAGGTGCGACTGTCATTCAATTTCATCTGTTTTCTTGTTCTTAAAGTACGAAAATCTTAAAGTAAAAATTCGGGGTTGTTGCAGCCTCTCCTACCATGCCTTCCATTTGAACTTGTTCATTTTTATTGATATATCTGCCATTTACATGCAGTTGTTAGCAGCTATTGTTGGATCTCAGAAGATTTCTGTACCTATGACAATAGTGGGATCCGGTATTGCAAAGATGTTTGTTGGGGAGCTGGTGGAGACAGGCAAGTGACGATCTCAAGTTTCTTTTTTTCTTTCATTTTAATTGATTTACATAAAAGTTACTGCACCATTAACGATCGATTACCGTGACTCTATGTTCTAAAAGTTGGACTTTTTCTACTCCTAGTATTACATTTCATGGTCTCCTGCACTACTGCAGGAGACTAGGGGTGTAAACGAGCCGAACAGGAGCTCGAGCTCAAAAAGTGTGTTTGCGTTTGGCTCGTTTGCTTAACGAGCCGAACACGAGCTGTTCACGAACAAAGAGTCCTTTTAACAACCCTAATCATGTAGCCATAAGACAATAAGGGTTTGAGCAAGATTAAAAAATTATTATTTATATTAAAATATCATTTGAATCTAATTTAATAATTTTTATTCTATTTTCTAATCAATATTTTAATTGGTTATAAATTTAGTATATATATATATATATATATATATATATATGTGT
>NW_018164593.1:739698-770013 GCF_001263595.1 Phalaenopsis equestris
TTATCAAACGAAATTAACGAGCCGAAAACGAGCTTCTTAACGAGTCGAACACGAGCTATTCGCAAACAACGAGCCGTTTTGATAGCCCTACGGCACACCAAGATAAGCCCGGGACTCCATATTTTTGTCATCAGTATCTTCCAAGTTTTCATTTTATGGTAGTCTTAATGCTGTGTAATTTGATTAAATATTTTTGTTGCTTGCATTTTGATTTAGAAATCGCAGGATCAGCAACTGTATATCATCCTTTTCAGGAGCTCGCATTGATGGGAGTTTCATGCAATTTTCATATGTTCAAAATATTTTTGTTGCTTGCATTTTGATTTAGAAATCACAGGATCAGTATCTGTCTATCATCCTTTTTAGGAGCTCTCTTCATTAGAGCTGACAAAATTAAACTTGTAAAACCAGTGGTTAAAAGATGTAATTAAAACACAGATTAACAAACTAATTTCATTCCTTAAGCTTAATTCAATCAAATTTAAAAATTTCTGTATTTTTCCCATGCTCTGATCATTGTTAAGTCAATTCCAGGTAGAATTGTTATGAGAGAAAGGAAGGAAAGTGGACCCCTTAGGCCTTGCCACATTAGAGAGGCGTACAGAAGGCTTAGGCGTGAAGGAAAAGTGCCCAGAAAATCTGTTCCTAGACTTTTCCGTTGAGACATCAAACTTCTACATTTGTCATCTTGTAGCTTCTGCCTTCTAGTTTCTAGTGATATTTTGTAAATTCTTTCTTGTAAGTGGACTTCATTTTATTTTTTTTCAACCAAAGTGATCAGAGCAAAAGTTGAATCTACAATTACTGTGCTATCAGTTAGTTGAACTTGTTGTCTTTCAAGGGTCTTGTGATCTATTTTATTAATTATGATGATAAAAAAATAGGTTTGGATGATCTAATATTATGGATTAAGTGTTTCATGTGTGATGGTTTTATAAGAGCCAAAGGTTGGATGAAGATAGATAGTTTGGAGCTCAAGATATAATCTTTAGGAGATAAGGAGTAGTATTTTGTATGGTTTGTTTTTGTTCACAAATAAATATATTAATTTAATTAATCATTAATTAAGAATAATAAATTTTAAATATATATTATTATATTTTTATTATTTGAATATTTTCTTTAATATTTCATGCATGATGTTAAATTATTAAAATTTTATAATTGGGGTATTTTAAGAGAAAAATCTATTTTATTATAGTATATTTGAAATTCTTATGAGTCTTTAATAAAATATTTAATATTTTTTTAAGTTTAATTAATTTGTTTTAAAAATGTCATATAAATAATAAAATTATTACCTTTGCAACTATCTCATTCTTATCATTAATTATTAAATCGTTAGTATACTTATTACTTTTATTGGTTTTTGCAGGTACAAATTGATGGGTTTATAACCTATTTTTAATTAAAATTAAATTTATTATGATTTTTCAAATATTATTATTTTTTTTATTAAGCTCACTAGTTGTTATATACCCACTTGGATATGGTTAAATGTTATTTTGACTTGCTTATTTTAGCAAACCATTGGCTAGTAGTTTGGATTTAATAATAACAATAAAAATTAATTTTTTAGTAAAAATTATATTATTTTCTTATAATAATGTTTGAAAAATATTATGCATTACAATTAGTTTAAAATCAGCATTTAGTAATAAATAGAATAAAAATTAATTTTTTAGTAAAAATTATATTATTATTTGATAATATTGTTTGAAAAATATTATGCATTAAAATTAGTTTAAAATCTTTTATTTTTTTTATGAAATGACTTTCTTGAAGTCTCAATTTTCCTTATCTTTTTCTTTTATTTACTTAATCAAAATCTTAATAAATGAAGCGTACGTTCTTACTAATACATCGAATTTCTTAATTTGGAAGGCTCAATGTACTCAATAAAGCAAATTTTCTTGAAGTTTTTGAATTTGTTTCCTTCTCTTTTTATCCTTATTTGCTACTCTTATACTTCTAAACTTCTATATCTTCCAAAAATCTTTATTTTTGAATGAAATATTATTTGAGCATATTAGAATAAGTCTCCTATGATTAAACTCTTTCATTCACAATGTTAGCAAGCAAGTTATTTTAATTGTAATATTGATCTATTTTCTAAACCTAAAAATAATAGGAAAAATATTTAAAAATGTGATAATGATATTCATGTAAATCAAAGTATAAATATATTTTATAGTGACCAAAATTTTCATTTCATCTTTTAAGTTATAAGGCGATTAACAACAAATTATAACTACATCTCTAATTATTAGTTTATTTTACTGAAAGATTGTTTGAGCTTATATAATTTATAAAATGTTTACTTCTTTTTTTATCAAGTCATTTGGCTTAGAAAATCATTATATTTGGATTGAGTTGTACTTAGCCTCTGTAAGAGTTATAGGCAATTTCTTCAGTTTGAAGAAGTGTGAATTTCTAGTTTGAGAGTTGGCTAGCGTGTATGTTGGCTTGGTTGATCGAACCTATATAAAATATCGTGTTTGCTATTTCTTGTATTTACACTTGTGATATCTTGCTATTTAATTTACTTGCAAGTTTTTAACTTCTCTGTTGGATAATATTCTTATAGAGTAAAATAAAAATAATTTAAAATATTTAATTAATCAAAATGCTTAAAAAAAAATCAACTTACCTCACTCTTAGGTGTCATAGTCATCTTACAATTAATATCAGAGCCTCTGCCCTTTCTTTTGATTTAACATTCCTGAAAAGATCCACATTTAAACTATGACTAAGGATTTCCTAGGGGTTCACTTCCTAAAGAATAATCAACTCAACATCCAGTATTGCTTAATAATGTTCCCTTTGATTATTGGAGAAAATGATCAATATATTCTTAAGAGGACAAACCACACACATATGCTTACACACTAATATCATACTCACACTAGAAAAATAAATGCAATTAAAATTGAAAAACATTTTGAGGAATGAACTGTATTAACAAGAGAGTTAGATTAATTAAATACTCTAGCATATAATACTTTACATTGTGCACTTCTTCTAAATGATTACATGGAAACTTTTATGTTAATTATGGAAAAAGATATTAGGGATAAATTAATTATTACTTATGAAGGAGCTAATGGGGTTAGGGAGCTCACATATATAAATTTGTTCATAAATTTGAGTTATCTTTGTATGTCCCATTATGAATTATTTTTTCATCTGTATATTAGATTTATAAAAATTATCATAGAGTGCAATAGCTTGAAATAACATATAAGAACCAATGTTTAGTTTATAAGATTCTTAGATGCCTTCCTAAAAAATGAGATGCTAAAGTAACATCAATTAGTGAGGCTAAAGATTTAGGTATTAAACCATTTGATCAACTTTTGGGGTGTTTGATGACACATGAATAAAGCTCAAAGTGAGAATATTGATAGCTCTAAAAATAATGAGTAGGAAAAAGCTAAAACCATTGCCTTACAACTTTATGACAATGACGAGCCAATAATTTCAAGCTTATCTATTGATAATAACGTGGTGGTTGTGTTTTTAAGAAGACTTGCTAGAATTTAAAAAAGATAAATCAAACATATAAAAAATCTAAAAATTATAAAATACCAACTAAGAAAATATTATGTTAGTGAAGCAATCATTTGTTATCATTACAAAAAAACTCGAACATATAAGAGAAGATTGTTAAGATCTTGTTTTTTAAGCAAACTTCTATTATTGAAAAAGGTGAATATTAATAAAACGATGGGAGTTCTAATAAAAGGGAGATTGAGCCTATCACCATGAAACAAAAATGACAGAAAAAGAGGAGGAGAAGAATGAAAGTGACAGCTTGGGAAGAAGCACCTAAATTAGCAAACCAGCCAGTAGGTTGGTTGCCCTTCCTATGGATGTGTGGCCATGAAATAGAGAGATACTTGGATATGTGGGCAATTTGTTTCAAAGAAAGGTGAATTTGTCGATGAACATGTCCATTTCTAGTTAAACATTATAAAAGCAAGGAATCCATTTCAACTTGTAGTATTATCTAGTCCATAGTCATAGCAATTTTGAGAGTAGTAAAAATAGTATTAACTTCTACCTGAAGGGGTATTATATCATCAAATGGGGAGGAGAAGAATGTCAAAGTAGCACCCATGTGATTTTGGAAGACCCCACCAATGTCAACACATTAAAATTTGAAATTACCATCCACATTTACCTTTATCTAATGTTAGTCAGGTTGCCTGGGAAAGTCTAGGAGGCTGATTAGTGAGGGAGATCCCATTTGGGAAACCGTTAGGATTTTACAAATGTTTACTTTTGAGTTTGTCGTATTTGAGAACTTTGTGAAGATATGAAAAAATTCTGTAAAGGTAGTATTAGGGTCCTTTAATTTGTTGGCGTGTTTAAGATTGTTTTCTGTATTCTAAAGAAACCAGCAAATGAAAACATGTGTAATGATGTTGACAAGAGTCCCATGTCTCCAATTAGTAAAATAGACAAGGAGAGATAGATAGCCCCTCCTAGGAAATGACATAAAATATAGAGAAACAACCTTCCTCTAACAGCAAACTTGCAAGACAAAAAATGTAAGAAACTCCTTCTCATACTTGCACAAGTGCCAAATGGAGGAGAGCCCTAAACCATTGATTTTAAGTATGTAATTCATGGAAATCAGTTTGTGCAAAAGTCTCCAAGAAAAGAAGGAGATGGGAGGATTGAGAAGGGAACTCCAAATCTAGGAATTACTAGGAACAAGCAAAGGTTGTCGAACAGAGAGGAAAATAGCCCTATAAATAGAAATTCCATTTGCACATTTGGGTTTTACATGTGTGGTTTTGGCCACGAGCACATAGTGGGATGAAACCATGATGAGGGAGCTCAAGAAAAGTCCCCATAGAATTGAAAAGCATTAGGGTTAGCTCTGGGTGGCTTTGTCTTGATCAGGCTTTCACACACACGTCACTGCAATTTCACTCACAACCTAAAACTATAAAATCACCTACAATTAGCATGGTTCCCCACTCTTTTGGAAACTCATGTGGGTGGTCCCCAACCCCTAACCTTTGAGTAAAATGGCTAGGACCAACACATAGAGGGTCCAAAATGGGTTTCTATTGGTCTCATGGCATCAAAAGTGTATCATTTTGATTAGCATTTTCAATGAACCTCAGTACCACCAAAACACCCAATTTTTTACCTTCCACTACCCAAATCTTTCCAAAATTACAAAAATGCCCCTAGAACCCTAAATTTTCTAAAATTGCCCAGTTTATCACTTTCCACTCAAAAATAATATTGGAACATTCCAAATATTTAAATTGCCCAAAATAACCCAATTTTTTCGAAATTCTCAAAGTACCCCAAATTCCCAAAATTACCAAAATGCCCCTCATGTCCCAAAAATTCCCAAAATCTCCAAATTCACTCCAAACATTCTCAAGATCAATCCTAATCACCCAATGACCCCAATTGCACCCAAAGTTACCAAAATTGATCAAATTTCTCAAATTACCCCTAAATCACAAAGTCACCAAATCACCTCCAATTTCCATCAAATTCATTTCAAATTCCTCCAGTTTCAAAACCACACTAAATTTCATCAGTCTAAGACCAATTGAGAGTGAATTCAAGCCCATTTGATTGAGCTTATGATTAATTTCAAATCAATTTCATGAAGGCCCACCTTCATATACATTTTAAAAGCCCACATTCATATGCATATTTAAAATGTCATGATACCCAATTTGCGGGTTGACGAGGCAGCTAACACGGATGGCAGCGTCGATTCAAAACACGATGTGTGGCTTCTTGATGCATACGAGGATACATTCAGTTGACACTGGTAAGTAGAAAATTAGGGGTATTTCTGATTTAAATTAATTATAGAAACTTTAAAAACCCATAAATTAGTGTAGAAAAAATGTTAAAAATAAAATAAAAATACTTTTGTACTCAGTGAATAGAGGAGATTAATGTGGACTAAAAATCAAAAATATTTTCTTTATGTTTATTTTTAAATTAATTAAATACTTTTAAACTTGTTTAAATTATAAATAATTAAATACGAATAAAAAATATGAAATTTGGAGGGTTCACTCCTCTCATGCTTAGGATATTCTCTGATTTTTGCAAAGTTAGAGAGCATCTCTAACATTAGAAACCCTAACTTTAATGTAAATTACCATTATTTTGTTTAAATTAATTATAAGAAAATGAAATATATGTCAGAAATTTATGAAAGTTATTTTGGAAAATTCATTGTGGTTGGAGAAACTTAAGAAAAATAAAAAATCAAAATTTTAAAATTTAAGACATATTTTCCTATTTTAAAATTAAGAAAATTACCAAAATTTTAAAAAATACAAAATAATTTAAATAATTACCAAATTAGGCCACATTGAAGCTAATCACCTCAAAAGGCTCCTGTAAGAATTTCAAAGTCCTAAAAATTATTTTTGGTGTGAAAATGAATTTTCTAAGAAAATATATTTTTTTTTGCTTAAAATAATTATATTAATTAAAATGAAAATCTGAAAATTATAAAAAGTAGTTTGGGGTGCTCTTTCTAACTAGAGGCACCTAAGAAAAATAAAATTGTGATTAAAATAAATACTTTATTTTTGGCATATTTTATTCTTTAAAAAATTATTAAAAATAAAATAAATATAATAAAAATGTAACATAATTTTCTCTGAGCTCTTTGAGGTCAGGGAGACCTATGAAAAATATAAAAAGGAATTTTGGGAAGGAAAATATATTTTTTTTATCTATTTAATCCTCAGAAATCATTTAAAAAATTATAAAAAATTAAAATATAATTAAAAAATTCACCAAAATTGTTTTTGGTGGTTCTCAGACCTAGTTGAATCTCCAATAATTTTTTTTAAGAACAGAAAGTTTATTTTACTTAGTTATTTTAATTATCCCCAAAAATCCCTTTTTTTTCAAGTTAAAATAACTATAAAAATTAAATTAAAAAATTAGAAAAATCACAATTTCTCCTTTAATTTCTTAACTGACCCATGAGTGAGATTATAATAAAAATTTAAAGTCATTTGAGTTCAACTTAAGTAATTTTGAGGTTGGAGCCTTAAGGTTTATGTGATTTCCTTAATCAAAATTTAGGTTAAACCAACGAGTAAAAGGGTAATTTTGATCATAATTAAATCTTTAAGGTGTTTAATGTAATTTTGATCACAATTTCATGTAATTTTGATCATAATTAAATCTTTAACGAGTAAAAGGGTACTTACGTTCGATGTTTCATGTAATTTTGATCACAATTTCGATGGGGAGGGTAAGGATTCTCTTAATGACTTTATATGCCCTTAAGGGTGTTCACCCATAGTGAAACATCGAACGAGTGTTTAATTGTCTTGCTCATGGGATGATTAAACATTGAGATGTTCACTGAGCATAGGTTAAAATCATTATAATTAAATTTTAAATCAGGATGACTAATTCAACAAAATAATATGTTTAAATGAATTCAAAATGATCTAGAAGGTTCTAAAAGATGTTCAGGGTTATGCCCCGAGCACTGTTATAGTCTTCTGGACATTTTGGAGGACATCCGGACCTATTATCCTTTGTTGAAGGAAATCATCCTAAAAAAATATATAGGGATCCACCAAGTTATGCCCCGAGACCCGTCAACTCACTAAATCAATAGAAATACCCTACACTACTTATCCTATATTAATAACTAAAGGCTCAAGTTTTCCTCGTGATTTATACGACTCATTTTTCTGACTTTTTTTTGTGTGTTGGGTTTTCTCTCTTTACTTAATTTTCCTACAAGTTTACTTAAAATTTCATGCAAATTATCTTATGTTTTATGATACTAACTATGCAGTGGTAGCATAAACCCAAGTACGCTTTATATTTTATTTACCACATTCTATAGCACTTTTATTATATACAATTTTCTTTATCATGCATGCTTTAGTAATAAAACAAAACAAGAAAAATACCTTTTTTTTAAATTAAGTGTACTTTTAAATTTATTGAACGCCCTTAAATCACTCATTTTGGATTTACAAGGATCTTTTGGATGAGGTAACCTAAGTTTGATAACGAGAAATCTCTGGTTAAAGTGAGCCTAACAACTCATTCAGACTAAGTAGATTCAAAAGAAAATAGTGATGCCGGAATGAGGGAACTGTGGGATCTAATTAAATTAAAATTCCCTCAAATAGGACATTTGAATTGTGAAACATAAAAGCTCAAACCAAAACCTTTTAAACCTTTTAAACATTGAAACTACTACTTCAATAAGAAGCTCGGAGAAAACCCTGTGGGCAGCACGACCAGGGCATATAGAAGAATAACTTTTGAGAGAGTAAATGAGATCTTTATCAGCAAAACCATTTTTTATAATTAAACAACAAGCCATAGGACTTCGAGGCAGTCCGTTTAGTGCGACCTAAATCCTCAATCTATCTTTAAGTTTTTGCACGATTATGTCATGCACTATAAGACCTAACTCTCTTTAAGTTCTGAGGCTCTAGGCTATTTGCATGATCAGGATCATGTAAACTTAAGCCCTACATAATAAAATTAGTCAGATGAAACATCTGATAAAGTCTCTTCGAAATTAAAACCAAATCATAGAATAGTTTGGGAAGTCACCGAGGTTCTCCTCAGGATTTATGACATCCACTACATTTCTTCCTTTGGATTTTGAAAATAACTGCTCTCATTATGAATCATTCCCGTTTGGCTTTTCCATGCCAGACCTTGAAAACTTTAAACTTTGAATTTACAAAGACAAATACCTCATATCTAAATTAAGGGTTTTCTTAGGTAACTTCGGTTGTCTAAGATGAAATTAACTATAAGGGTATGCCCATATAAGAAACTAAAGAACCTAGGTAATATAAACTATGTCTAATCATTATATTAGATGTAGTAATTTGTCGATCAACATAAAAGATTTCGCAGACCAAAATGGATGTCATAATTTTGTTAGTTTACTTAATCGAGCCTATCTATTAAGTAATGTGTCTAACTCTCAAGATAGGTGTATTGCTTGTGGTGTAGTGCTCGATTATTTAAATTGTTAAATATATGAAATCAAATAGGTTTTCTATTTTCTAAAATTAAAATAATATTTTCAAAATTATATATACATATTAAATTAAATTATATTTTCAAAGCAACTGATAATCCCCATTTGGCCACCGACAAACAGTGACAATAAGGAGATGATTAAGTCCACAATACTTTTTTAATAGACTTAACCCATAAGGAATCATCAGGATTAAATATAATCCATAACATCATGAAGTAAATCTTCATTTAGTCCACTAGATGAAGCCCAATACACCTTAATTATAAGGTCTGCACAGTTTCTATCTAGAATTCCAATGGATCTTAATCCTCACCAACCTAAAGGACTCTGTTGAATAACCTCTCAGGTCTGTTCACCATGACAACATGCATTTTTCAGCACTTACATTGTATCAAGAGGGATATATGTGAGTATACTTTTAAGCAATTTAATTCTATCATCATAGGAAAGGAAGTTGTTGTCCTAATATTAGAGTTTGACATAGATCTTATTGAAGATATCTTAAAAATAAGTCCTATCTTTGCTTATGTAAATACCAAGATAAGGAATTGGTAGAGCCTCCATCGCGAATCTAATGAAATAAAAAATCCAATTTTAACTACACAGATGAACCTTCTTTTCTAAATAGAAAAGGCACTTGGTTTTGTGAAAGGACATCCCATAGATAACCTCAAAATGACTGATCACCTTCCATAGCTTCTTGATAGAATTTTTACTAACATTGGTAAAAATGACTAGATGATCCACATAATCTAGAATAAAGATTAGAGGGAACCCTTTGCTAGAGTAAAACATACAGGATAAATAAAAAACAACTCCTCAATACATTTAGACATATAATTAAAAGCCAAAATAAAAAATATGGGAGAGAGTGGATCACCTTTATGCCCCTTGAGGTGTTGAAATAACGTTCAAAATCACCATTGACAATGATGGTGTTTTAGTTTTTCTCAAGGAATCATCTAATGAGGTAGCAAAAACTATTTTGAAACACATAGATCTAAGCACTTTAAGAATAAACTCCTAAGAGAATATATCATAATTTTTCCTTATACCCATTTTGATAATCATATTACCATGCCAAAATTTTTTATCCAAGTCCAAAACTAATTCTTGAGTGATAAGGATGTTTTTCAGTGATGCTCTTTACATTAATAAAAGTTGTCTGGTGGGGACTCATAATTCGGTGTAAATGGGGTTGAAGCTAGCGACGTGATAATTTTAGACACATAGAAGTGTAGTTAATAAGTTTTAAAGAATCTTATTGACCTTTATTCTTGTCATTTGGGATCAAAGCAATACTAAAAAATTTGAATTATTTATAGATGTCAACCCCTACAAAGAATTGTTGCACAACAGAAATCAAGTAAAAGTAGACTTTATAAAATTTAGCCTCAGCTTCAGCAATTTTCTTACTATCATTAAACTTTAAAGCTTCCATTTTTTTCCCTTGAGAAACAATCATAAGATGAAGATTAATAATATAATTTATTTTATCTTGGAATAAATGTTCCTTCTGATTTGTGTGACTTTTAATCTCAGAATTATTGAGCTTTTGGAAATAAGCAATCTTCCACGTATCAGTAATCCAATCCCCATGAACATTCTTTAATTTTCATGCTCCATTTTATAATAGCATGAAATTAATTAGTGTTCATATCCCCATTCGCAATGTAATGCCCAAATACCTTTTGGCTAAGAATGTTCTCCTCTATAGTAATAAGTTAAAGTAAATTGTCCTGGGTAAATTTTATACGCTCAAAAGAGATTTGATCATTAGAAAGTTCCTCTTCCTTTGTCTTAATAACGTTCTCAACCTCCCTAACTTTGTGAGTAATGTTGCCAAAAACCTCCCTATTCCAGGCTTTAAGTTGCTTAGAGATATTCTTGTGAAGCAACCACAATCTAGTCCAACTCTCACCAAGGTGCTCATAAAACTAATGATCTTTAATGAACTTCATGAAACAGCTTGAGAAGTCCACTTATCGAGGAACTTGAAATGATATTTCTTTTGTTTTTCAGAAAAGTGAATATCCAGTAGCTAAGGTGAGTGATCTTATATGGTTTTAAATAAAATTTTGTACTTTAAAATGATGAAAAGTCTCCCTTCAATCTTTATTAACAAGGAACTGTCAATCCTATCAAAGACTTCCCTACGATTCTAAGGTAAATGGAGAACTGGTAAAACCCAAATAAAAAAGGTTAGAATCATGCAAGAATTAAACAAATTGAGTGATCAAAATTTGAGAATGGGGTGTACCACCCCTCTTCTCCAAAATGAAACTAATTATATTAGAATCTCTCCCAACAAGCCAATATCGAATGGATACTTTAAAAAAAAAAACATAAATGATGTTGTTATCTTATGACATAGAATAATTTATCATATTAACATGTACAAACTTAACAAAAATTTTAAACATTACATAGTTGTGAGATTACTTAAATTATATTTTTATTATGATTATGTGTGTGAGGCTTGTGTTCATGGAAAATATACTAAAAAATCATTCAACATTAAAAATATTGTTTCAACTTCTAGGCTTTTTGAATTATTACATATAGATTTATTTGGTCATATTAGCATAATTAAATTAGGTGGTAAAAAGTATAAATTTATAATTACGGATGGTTTTTCTATATATATAGTTAGGAATTTTTTTATAAAATAAAAATGACAATTTTATTAAATATTTTAAGAAGTTTGAAAAATATATTCAGACAAATCATAGTGGAGAATTTGAAAATAAATCATTTGAATATTATTGTGATGGTAATGGTATTATGCATTTTTTTTTTTTGCCTAATGAATGAGATCGATAGATGAAATTGATTCTTTTCCTAAAGAATGGAATTATAATTAGAATCACCCAAAAAAGGAGATCAATCCAAAGGTGTTATTACTAGAAGACATAGTAGAAATGTGGTAAATAATTCAACTTTTCTATCTAAAGTTAAACCTAAATCAACTGATGGTATTTTGGAGGAAAACTTTTGGATTATTACTATGTAAGAAGAATTAAATCAATTTGTAAGAAAAGATGTTTGGAACCAACTCGAGATCAAAATATTATTGGAAAAATGGAACTATAAAAATAAACTAGATGATTCAGGTTGTATTGTTAGAAATAAAGTTGGTTTAATTGTACAAGGTTACACTCAGGTTGAAGGTAAATATTTTGATTAATTATTTGCACTTGTAGCAAGATTAGATGTTTTTAGACTTCTCCTTATATGTATATGTTTTAATGGATTTTTACTCTTTTAAATGGATGTTAAATGTGCATTCTTGAATGATTTTATTCATCAAGATATTCTTATTGAGTAGCCTCTGATTTTGAGTGTAGGAAGAACCTGGAAATGATTCTTACAAAAGGAAACCCAAAGCACACCATGCAAAAGAAGTGATGACAAGGGTTATTAGCGATACTAACCAGTTCAGTTATAGCCCCCAATTTAGCTAGCCAATCAATAGGTTGATTTCTTTCTCTAAAAATATAGCTCCATCTCACTTGCTTGGTTTTCATAAGAGCTAAGATTCTTTTCATGATTGTATGAAGGTATCAGGGACCTTTAGCACCATCTTCACAAATATGAATAAGTGTTAGAGAGTCTAGCTCTAACTGAAGGTGATCCTAATCATACAAGAGGCTAGCTTCAAAGCATAAAGAATAGCAATGACTTTAACATGGAAGCATACAACCACACATGGAGAACAAAAAATAATAATAAACCCTTTTTACTCATCTCTAATAACTCCTCCAACTCCTACTCTACAAGTGGAGAAACTTAAACAAAATTAACTTTGATCCAAGTTCAAGTTAGTGTGGTCCAACATATAAGTTGAACATGTTCCTTAGGTGGATTAATGACAAATATATTCATCAATTTTAAAGTAACTTTGAGACTTGCTACTTCTTTATATTTTAGCTTTTCAAATAAAACCATTTATGAATGATTTGATGTGCATAAAGGTTTTGTCTGTAGCCTCCATATCTTTTTAATGTTTAACATTATTACTTGTTGTCTAAAGAAGCTCAAAAGGTAACAAATTCCAAAAATACAATGAAAAACAACCATGTTTGTTATGAATTGAAATCCACTTGATGGAAACAAATCTTGAAGAAACTGCTCATATGTCTTCAGATAATAAGTGAATAATAGCAATTAAAAAATGATGATTAAGACTTTCCTCGTTATCTTATACAAAAGATAGAAATATGGTAATCTAAACCCTTTCAATTCAATAATATCATCAACTGGAAGAAAACTATGAAAAAAGCTTCATTTAAAAAAAGGTTTAAAGGGTTTTAACATCTTGTTCCAAATCGAATTACCTCACTCCAATTTATGGCTGGACCAAAAGGAAAATTAATTAGTTTTAGATAAAAACTCCTTATTGAGCTTTTAAACAAAAATTGATCCCTTTTTTTGTCTCTTAAATGAAATATTATAGATATACATCAAGGTCTTTTCTAAATTAACTTCTAAAGTTTGGCAAAATCCCATTATTCATCACTCAAAGAATTAGCTTCCTTTTGATGCAAATCAAATGTTCCTTTTTGCATAGTAGATAAGAGACCATACAAAGGCCAATCATCAAAACTAAAACTTAAATTGCCTTCACTCAACTCTTAGTGATCAACTCTTCTATTTTTATTTCTTTATTTTATCATTACTTTTCAAACAAAGAAGTTCCCTTTGTGAACTTGTATATAGGCAGGATGTGATCCGTAACAATATTTATTTTTCATGTAATTAACTCGTAAGGAGTTATTAGTTGTAAATGAGAAATGTTGCATTTATATCTAGTAGCATATTGGAGCATATAATGACAAGTTTGAAAACTACTAATATACTCGAACTACATTCAAACACAAGAATTGTGCATTATTTAATACCTCTAGCAACTTTGAAATGACCATGTAATTGGCCATTGATCAAATTTGAATAGTAATTATTATCAAGACATATAGCAATAAGAGTGTAGAACTCCCTATTAAAACCTCTAGCATAAAAAATGAAAATAATGTAATCCTGATTAATTTTATCATAAACCTTCTTGATATCTAGTTTGATAATTAAGTTCCCCCTCCACTCTTCTTATCTACATTAAAAATAAATTCTTGGGTCATTGATCAAAATTGAATAGTAATTATTATATTATTAAGTTCCACCTTCAGAGTTCATGAAACAACAGATCTGGAGCCAAAAACATTGTTTTTATCAAATTCCTAAAGACTTTAGCTAGGATGTGAGTATCATAAAATAGATGGCTAGCTCCAAACAATTGAAATGAGCCAATTGATCATACCTGCACACCGCTTGGTCAATTCTAGGCAGGTGACACATTACTTGAAAATAAATTGAATGTTACTTCAAAAATTTCTTTGATGCTATGATAAATTTTTCTAACGTCTTCCCAGGTCTAATTGACACTTGGGGAACTTGAATCCAAGAAGCAAAGTTGACAGCAACACTGAAGAGATTTGGTTGGTGGAATAGCTCGAAACAATCTTGCATTGAAAATCTTAGTCTTTAAGCTTGAAAATAAAGCGCTAGAGGTGGTTCCCTGCTTAATAGTGACAAGCTCCATGAAGTGTAAAACATAAATCACTCCATTAGTGAGTCTTAGCTATTAATCTCGTAAAGGTCACGACAAGATCATCCTAAGTTTTGGTGAAAGGTAAGGCCCAATCGAGGCAAAAATCTGAACAACTAAAAACTTGAAAATTGTAAGATGCTAGCCAAAAAGGTAAGGCCCAATCGAGGCAAAAATCTGAACAAGTAACTAAAAACTTGAAAATTGTAAGATGCTAGCCAAAAAATAATATCATAAAATAAAGGTGGCCCTAACAGTAAAACTAATCCACAATGTCAAGCATCAAAAATACAATCTCAAAGCTCAACATAGATATAGCTATAGTGGTGGTTGCCTTCTTAGTATCAACTCTCAATGGTTACCCCCATAAAGGAAGTGACAAGATTTACCTAAGCCCTAGCAAAAGGTGTGGGCAGATTAGACGACAAATTCGATCAAAGTAGAGTGATATAGATAGTGTAAGCCTTGTGTTGGTCTTTGACAAACAAAAAAATGATCGACAATCTTTCCTAAGGTCAGAGTCATCCACTAAACACAAACACTCATCACCAAGCAGTTATTACAAAGAAATAATGTGATAAAGATAAAATGATGAAAGAAGCAAAGGTACAAAACAATGATTAGAAAGCTTCGCTCATTTTAAACTAAATAAATATACAAGTATTGTATGTATATAAAAGATTTCATTTACATAATCCTTAAGCTTAATAGATGGCCTTTCTTCACCTTTGATATCTGAGTCATCCCCAAAAGCACCCTCAGAATTGGTATAAAGAGTAGCAAATTAATCGGAGTCAACGAACTTTGGGTTGACAAGGCCCAACCAAATGAATCAGTTGATTATTGTGATGTTTCCAACCATAAGTTGCTCGTTTAGGATCTTTTCCTCCCTTGGGTAGAAAGTGAGCAACTCAAAGAACTCCTTGTCTGCCTTCTTTGTCATCATCTCTGTTACTTCCAATTTCTTCTCCATCGTCATGGCCTGGTTCATAGAATTTTTAGCAAGCCTGACTGAGGTCTTGACCCTTTCCAAAGTAGTGGTCCATTATGTCTCAATCTGATCCAATGTCATCAAATAGAGGTAAGAAGCCTCCCAATCCTTCAATTAGTATTTATCATCCTTCTTGTATAGCTTAAGTTGCTCAAGGGCCCAAAGAGACTTAATAAATACACGTGATCATATCACCTCCATAAAGGCTGATGAATGGACTTCAACTGACGGTGAACTGCTATACCAATCCACTACTTGGTTGATGGGTTTGTACTGGCCATCAGAAGAATTGTAGATCTTTGCCCCTAACTCTGAGAGAGAATGACCCGACCCACAATTACACAGTAATTTAGTTTCCAATAGATGACAAAAAAATTGACTCAATTTTTATTTAGCCGCTAGTGTGCAAAATTGATATGTTATAAAATTTAGGAAATAATTTACACACGAGAGGTACTATGCAAGTATACATATCGTTTCAAGTAATATACGAATTTCTTTAAAACCCCAATATTGATCCCACAGAGAAGTGAAGTAAGAAACCTTAGGACAAGTTTTAGTCTACTACTATAAATTCTTAACTTGGAATGTTGATTAAAGTGATTTTTCTAATAACTATTCTTAAATGAAAAGTGTAAATCGATGATAACTTTTATGGATAAATTGGTTTGGAAATTTTTGAGATGATAGAGACTACCGTTCTCATGCAATGACCTAAATAATGTGTAGGTATGAAATACTTAAAATATAATGTTGTTAGTGTCAAATAGGAGCATACTTATTTTTTACCTATTCCAAGTATAATGAACATTGGCTAATCTAAAGTTGGTTTCGACATGTATAGTAGTGCTGAGAAGGTTCTAGCCTCTCACCTCTAGATTACCCACTATGTCCTCTCTATAAGACCTATCAGTGATCCATAGTTCCAACTTTATATCATATTGATAAAAGAATCTAGCTTGTCGCCCTAGAAACATCAATTTTACACCCATCAAATCTTATCTCCCTATCTATTTGCACTCTTCTTGGATGATCATCATGGCTTTTTCCAAAGTGAAATATGGTGCTCACTAGTTGGTGAAATCTTAGCCCTCTCGGTCATTAAGTTTCTCAACAAATTTTAACATTACAAGTGATCAGTTTGTAAAGTAAAATTAAAAGCCAGTGAAAATAGCATCACATTAATAAAATAAGATAAGATCAAAGGAAATTTAAATTCCTAGACATTGCTTCCATTTTATTGCAAATGAAGAGTAAAATGAAAATAATGGCAAAAGTAGTAAAAGAATTTATATAATTATATAATAAATTTTGTGCCAACAATGAACATGACTACCTACCCTCTTCTGAGTGTATAAGTACACTTAGTATTCTATTAATTTTATGCGACTATCTATCACCTAGAAGCATCTAATAGAAACAGATCATTTAATTAAATTTCCTTAAAAGTTACATTGTCACCTAAAATATTTTAATAGCCAACAGGTTAATGTGAGTGCACTCAAGTTGCAAGATCACTGCTCTCCCGAGTCTTAGTTTCACTTAAAACAATTTTTAACATAAATTATTGTGACTTAAGTTATGTCAATGAAGCAAAGAAGATATTACTCATTACATGAAAATAAGAATTATTCTATCATAAAATAAATTTTCCTACACATGTTACTACTTCATATTAAAAGAAAAGAGTAAATAAAACTACTTACGAAGCATGGATAAAACAAAGCATAAAATTTCATTAAATCAAAACAAATCCACTAGAAAGTACTTACAACAATTACAAGATAATGAAGAACACAATACTTAACTTTTTCTCTTTGAAAGAAAGATGGAAATTTCTTCAACAAAGTCTTCCGCCGATCCATGCTCCGCTCATACAATTCCTTTACACATTTCTCTCAAAATTCCTCACCAATCTCTCCAGACATGATGGAAATCTACATCTCTGTCTCCTCTTTACACTCGCGCTAATACTCTCTCGAAAATCCCCCCCTCTAGACTCCCCATGAGAGGCGTCAAGCCCGTCCTTTTAAAGAGAAAAAAAAAATCTGTCTCCTCTTTACACTCGCGCTAATACTCTCTCCAAAATCCCCCCCTCTAGACTCCTCATGAGAGGCATCAAGCCCGTCCTTTTAAAGAGAAAAAAAAAATCTTTTTTCCAAGAGAAGCACCTCTTCACTAGAAGAGACACCGTTTCACTCCATGAGGCACACCTCTAGCCTTTTCAACTGTCTAGATTCATTGCATCACCCATTGGGGCGTACATAGCCCTATAAAACCTTCCAGAACATCCCAAAACCACCAAAAACTATCAAAATCCGTTCCTGGACGATTTCTGGAGCCTAGGCGCCAGTTTCGAGTGCCTGGATGTCGCCTTCTCTGTCTTATGATGCCCAGGCCACCCTGCAGGCAACTCCACTGTTTCACCCCATTTCAGCTACATTCTCAAGTCAGTTGCAAGAGCATCTGCTTTAGCGTTTTAAGTCCCCTCTTGTCTAGGGTTTGAATCTCGCATCTAGCGGCTGCTGCCTTAAGGAAGGGGTACTCGAATATTTAGACGCATGTATTGCCCCCAAACCTGATGTAGGGCAGGTTGGGACCTCACACCCCAGCCCATTCTCTTAAAAAAATTATATATATATATATATGTACATATAATAATAATAATAATAATAATAATAATAATAATAATAATAATAATAATAATAATAATAAGGAACGTCGTAGTGAATTTTGTTGATATCAGGTAAAAATTACAAAAAAAAAAATTGAGCTAGATCCATCTATATCCAATTAAAATAGAACTCACTCAGAAAATAAAAAACCTAAGGTTCCACCAACAAAGAGTACAACTCACCCCAAACAAAAAAAAAACTATACCCAATATCTAAAATAGTCGAAAACTCCAAAAAAAATTTAATGTCTGATGTATGGAAGTCCCATATTATCCTCATGAATCAAACTACATAGCCTTGTAGGAGGATTTTGCCCCATAGAAACCTCTAAAATCTTAGCACCCATCTTGGCTAGCTAGTGAGCACGACCATTTCCTTCCCTTAAAATGAAACTCCAAATATTATGATTTTTAGCCGTTTGCGCAATTCATTTTATGCAAATGATAATGTTCCAAGGTGCCTCCTTCATTCCAGTAAGGTACTCCACAACCTGAAGAGAATCTACTTCCAATTGCAAAAAATTCCAATTAGCAATAAGGGCAACCTTCACTGCCATCCAAACAACCCAAGTTCAATTACCAAAGCATTATTAGCATCACAAGGAGAAGCAAAGAAACACAAGCACTTCCTTCTATAATTATGAAAATCCCCCAAGCACCAGCCAAACCGACCCCCCAACTATCATCAGAGTTCACCTTCACCCAATTCTGCTTCAGCCTATGCCACAAAACAAGCCTAGGTTGCCTTTGATCTCCTCTCATTTCTTGTGCCCCCACAAATGAGCTGAAGTGGTGCAAGCCACTGTAATAAGATGGGCCAGTGGTATAATCCATCACACTTATATATAAAGAAGAACATTAGCTATTATATGATTCCCGCTTATGTTGTTTCCCAAATGTTTACAAGAATTGTGCGCCATCCATATAAAACAGATGATGATGTAAGGGATGAGCTCCAAGATGTGGTTTTTCTATTTACGTGGATTCCAGGTCTCAATGCATTGCTCGGGAGCCACCCAGAACGCTGGGATGTAGGTTAGGAATTTCCCTCCCAAGATTCTCCAAATTCTCTTTGAAAATGTACATTTGGGCAGAATGATCATTTTTTTCAGAAACAGTTGTTCCACAAGTGTTTTTACACAGCTGTAACAAACAGGCAGCAAGCTTCCCCACAACAACTTCCTGAGGAAGCGCAATTGCAGCTGAAAAGCTGAGAAGCTGCAGTTGCCCCAAATAAACCCTAAATTCATCCTTTTATATAGTAAAAAAAGAAACTCACATTTATTTATTTATAAATTTCAATAAACATAACCAATTATTATTTTAGCCGAGCTCCACTTGTTGCATTGATTCATTTACATTTCACAACCCTAACGGTGTGTATAACAATTAATGTCAGCGTGATGGGCAGAGCAAATCCAAATAACAATTCTTCCTCTTGCCTGCCCATTAGTCCCACCATTGAAAAAAAAAAGGAATGTTGTTTGTAGCATCCCATGGAGAAAAATTTGCATACGTAAGACGTACGCAGCACTGCGTATGTCAGGTAGGTTACAGGGATGCAACCTCCATGTAACCTATCAATAACTTACAAATATATGAAAACAGAAGCGTGGAACTCAGTAGTTACAGGTAGGTTATAGGGGATATAACGCGAATATAACTGTAATACCCTCCATGTAACCTACCTGATTGACGTATGCAGAGCTGCGTATGTCGTCGCAAATTTAAATCCATTCCATGGGCCTTACGGGGAGAACATGTCATGCGGATCAGGACGGAACTGGAGAGCTTCCGATGCCGTGCACGCATGGGCCAGCGAAAAAGCCTTTATTACCTTACTGATAATGCCTGTGCTGCTGGTCGAATATGAGGGCACAACACAGATTATTTGGAACGCAACCCTACGACTTGGATGCAGTCACAATAAGTGCTACAATGGCGGCGTCATCATCACATGCAGCTATGATCCGCCGGACAACTACGATGGTCAGCGTCCTCTTCGGACAACTAATCCTTCATCGATTTTTTTGTTCTTCGTTAATGGAGAGGGGAAGTTAAGGATCAATTTGCTACATAAACTCGTGAGAGGGAAAAGAGATTGTTACGTAAGTATATTTTGTGTTCGGCTAACACGGTTGATTAGCTTTCAGATCGTATTATCATTGCATGCAGTTTTTCAATTCTTATTGTTTGTTTAGTAAGAGGCCAATGCAAACAGAGAATTATGGCACTTCTGGAAAATGTTTATATCACAATACTTTTTTATTGGATTAATTGTTGCAATATGAGGAAATTTTGCTATGTCAGATTGTATGACCAAAATATGACGAATCGAATCCGATAGTCCAATATGTTGAATCGAATCTGATAGTCCTAGATGGGAAACATATCGAAGAAACAACTCTGAGGAGCGCAAAAAACTGTTATGCAGCATGGAGCAAATTATGTGACCGACTAGGACAAGGTCGAGTGAATACGTAGGACTTGCCAGACTTGGATCAAGCGAAACGATAATCCGTTGTTAAAGGATTTGACCATTGTAACGTAATCTTGATGATTACTACGTACAGACGAATAACAATAGAAAATCTCAATGGTATTATTGACATTTCATAACATAACTTCTATTTAATATAAATACGAGACAATAACCAAGAAATTGGGACTTTTTTCGGAAAGCACGAGAGGATTACTAATATTATCTTCCTAAGAATTATGCCTCTCCCTTCTTTCAATAAATAAATCCATGATTGAACAAATTTTTTTATCCTACTAAGAATTTATATCTTATTGTTTTAAACAAAATTTTAGCAACATAAAATCTTATAAATTTGGCTGCTCAAGTTTTTTTTTAAAAAAACTAAGCAATAATTGGCCCTCTAAAAGGACAAGTTCAATAAATTAAAAGAATATTAATAAGAAGTTGTCAGCCTATAGACATTCATACAATATAAATGTATAAATACAAATAGAATACATATTTACATGGACATTCATACATCCATGCATGCACAACCAGCACAATGAAATCAAAAGTACATTCAATTCAAAGTTCAATCTGAAAGCTAATCTTGACTCATTAGACATCATGTCAGCTTCTATTCAAACAAAGAAACAAACCAAAAAGATTTATCATGAGGAACCCTAACCTTGGCAAACGTATTTGCTCTCATTTCACAAGCAGGGTGGTGCTACTATACTTTCACGGCATGAAATTGATTAAAAAGCATCTTCAAAAACTTCTAACACTAAAAACCATGCAAACAAACCATTAACTTTACGAGCAAATAAAATTAACCTCATAAAGCTCTGTCGGTTGCTTTGTAGTAAAAAATATGTACTGCAAAATGATAATGAAATCCTGGTTTTTCAAAAAATTTAAGGGAACCTATAAAATTAAAATTACAAATTTACCACGTTCCTGAGCTAAGATAAATAGGCTTGAGTCCTGAAATCGTTACACGATTATCAAACGTGAAAATGTAAGCAAAGCCTGTGCCAAGCAAGCTGCGGCTCATTCAGGGTCAGGGGAACCACCAGGGACAAGCTGCACAAAAGCAGAGTGATTAATATAGAAATAAGAATATGGTGGCATTTTGTGGAATTTTTTGTATGTTAGTGGCAAGAATTAAGAACCTATACAGATTTTCAAGCTAATCTACGCTATAAATTAAGATAAAACTTTGAAAGAAAAACATTGAATAAAGTTGAGAACTTCCAAACAGTTAGATTTAATTTGAGATGAGTAGAATATTTGAATAATCAATTTAAATTGTAATCGTCTCAACTAGGGGTATAAACGAACGAACAGATCTTGTGTTCGTGTTTGGTTCGTATGAAATTTAGTTTGTTTGAAATAAGCTCGTGTTTGAAATTGTTCGTGAAGTCACTGTTCGTGTTCGTTTCTTAACGAACGAGCCAAACACGAGTTGTTCGCGAACGAAGAGCCAGTTTGACATCCTTAATATTAATATATATAAATAATATATTATATTAATTTATTATTATTTTATTATATATTATAATTTATAAATTTTAATTTTTTAAAATGTCATAAATTTTTTATATATAATTGTTTTAAATTATTTTAAATTTTTCGAATAATAACGATTCAAACACGAACGAACACATCACTGTTTGTGTTTGATCACTGTTCGTGTTTGGTTCGTTTAACTAACCGAACTGTTCAAATCTGTTCACGTTCGTCTCGTTTACTTATCGAAAGAATCGAACACGAACTCATTGACGAACCGAACACGAACAGTCCGCAAACAATGAGCTTTTTTGACATACCTAGTTTCAACGCAAATTCAGAAATTTTAAAACTCATCCCTACAAAAAATTTACTTTGGATATCTTGACCCAATCTCTCCCATACAATTGGAAAAATTTTCTGTCCAGACTCCGGACGTAGCTTTACGTGCGGACTCCAATAATATATCGCCACGTGTGCTACATCACAGAAGTTATTTCAGGGTTATTGAAGTGGAACAACGAAAGTTATTTCTGGGTTATTAAAGAGACCCATATATTCTACTACAATAACCCCGAAATAACCTAGAAATAAGCCCAAAATAATCTTCGTGGTTCCACTTCAATAACCCAGAAATAACATCGCGATGGTTTTTTCAGGATTATTTCTGAGTTATTTTGGGATTATTGAAGTGAAATATATGAGTTTCTTTTCAATAAACCTGAAATAAACCCGAAATAACCCGGAAATAACCTCAGCAGTGTTATTTTGGGGTTATTGAAGTGGAATCGTGGAGCTTATTTCGGGATTCTTTCGAGGTTATTGCATAGTCCGCAGTTCCATTTTAATTTTTTTTTTTAGGTGGACCCAATATATCACACATGGCGGTATATTACTGGGAGTCCGCACGTAGAGCTACGTCCGAAGTCCACATAGAAAATTTATCCCATACAATTTCCGCTAGCAGAGCTGACCAGCAATTAACGACGTTACTTGGTTCTACTATTCTGACATGCTGCTGTGTAGACATAAGAATACAGCTCCAAAAGCCTATTTTGTTTTGGAGAAGACATCACTGAAAGTTCTCCAATATCAAAACAAAGAAGTTACAATTTCACCATTCAGATCAAACAATTTCATTTTCTTCGTTATATAATTTTAGCTTATGTGGAATTCTTTTCATGTCGGAGATAACAGCAAAATAAACATGGAGCATTGCATACATACCACACAATTCTTGCATAATGCTCTAATCTTTAATATCACATAAAGAATAGCACTAGTACAAACTTTTTAGAAGTACACCTTTATGTAGAAAAACCATGGAAGAACTCATAGGCTCTTTCAAAGACAAAGCAATTGCCTAACAAGTTAGCTCAAAATTTTTATCATGAAATTCAAAAATCCTAAACCAACAATCTTCCAAGCCGCTTTTACCAAAGATTTAACAGAAATGCCATTTAGGTATGTTCTGAGCCTGCATTAGCTAAAAGCATTGGTGGAATTACTCAAATTAGTTAACAGTCACATACATATTAAAGAGTATAGCAGCATGGCTAAACCATCGTCCTTTAGGTGCTAGACAAACATCCCTACCTGTCGGGAACTTCAGTGGGTCCTCTGTCCCAATAAGAAGCATCCAAGAATAAATTAAGAAAATAGAGAAAATAGACATCTTCTAGCTAGATTTCCCATACCATCATCAAAGAGCACGAGAATTTGGGAAGCTTTTGAGATTCATCAATCCATCGGCTCCTAAGAACAAGGAAACATCGGCCCCCAATCACCGTTACCACAGTTTTTGGACAAACCAACAACTTACAATATAATTTTTAACAAGCTATTTCTAAGTACCTTCAGAGCAGTGGTTTCCACTTATTATCACAGTCAAGTTCACAACAAGAGGACAAGTGATTGCAATAAGAATCCCAAAACAATTAAAGGCTATAGGAAACGTGCGAGAGAAGTGTTGTGCTTGAAGTAAACAGAGAAGCCAGCTTGGAGACCTTTAAAGCAATGAAGGAAGTCTGAGTGATAAAGGGAGACCCTAGGCGAAATATCTGAATCAGTGCTTCCTTTAAGCCCGAGCTCATGAGAGAAAACTAGACCAAGCTCTTCGGGAGGACCTCAAAGTGTTTTTTCTAGACAATTGCAGAGGTTTGAGGTAGATATCAACGCAACTTGCCACAAGTTGAATGTGAGAAAAGACACCGAGTTCATCATATAAAATATCGATGAGGCAACAAACATCTATCAAAGCCAACAAGATAGGATGTCCAAAAGCTGTTTGAATCCAGTATTATGAAGAAGGTGCTGATACCAAAATCGAGTAGCAAGTGGTTGGCGGGGAGGGGAGGGGGGGGGGTGGGTGGGGATGTTGGGATTAGGTAATCTTTACCAATTTAGAACTCAAAGGATAGTTACTTATTCCCTCGAAATGATGCATTTATTGACTTGACAATTGATTTCTCTGTAATAAGCTTCCTTAACGTTTTTTCAAGTAAATGACAAATCAGCATGTATCCATCCCCACGTGAGAAAACTATTTGATTTGATGAATATTGAGACCACTACTAACAAACAATGAACCAAATGTTCAAAAATAAAAAATGAAGAAATATGGATGTGTATACTGATGGCCTTCTAGTGATAAGTATGACCGTCGACCATCATATTCTTTACTAGGTAAATTTTTACACGTTGAAGAAATACAACATGCCTCTAAACTCTTTGAAGTGCACAATTAGGATAGAATCAAGAAATTTATCGGGATAACAACATACATCTAAAAGCATCATGTTGAAACCCAATGAAATGAAGACAATCTTGGATATTTTTAACCCAATGGCCACCACAAAGTTTCAATGATTTACTAGAAGAGTCATGAGGTTGAGTCTAGTCATATTGAAACGATAGATGTTCACACCTCTTTAAAACCCTAAGAAATGCAAAGCACTTTGCATTGAATGACGAATGAGAGTCTACATCCAAAATAAAAAATTTCTCCTTTTCATGCCCCAATTGTTGTGAAGTCCACAATCTAGAAAGATTCTACAATTATACTTTGAGATGAGAGAAGAAGTTAAAAGCTTTCTCTTGGTTCAAGAAGAGACTAAAAAGCAATGATCGATCTATTATGTGAGTAAAAACTTACATGGTGACAAATAAAGATACATAATCATGGAGAAACTAGCATGGGTACGAAAGATTCCTCAAGGTCATCATTGATCACCAATTGAAGAATGTGATCACCAAACATGATCATTTTGAAAGATTTTTTGTAATGATGGTAGATCTGAGCAAGTTCTAGGTCACCAAGATGCCAAGGACGACCATCAAAGCATAAGCACTTATCGAAATCATAGTAAACTTCACTCTTTCTAAAGCTAGGTGAGAGATGTCTGATAATGAAGATTTCAGTCTGAACCATGTTAAGTTAATGGGCTTGTGAGAGGGTTAGGAGTCAAAATCAACATGATTCTAAAGAGCATTGCAAGGATCATACTAACATATGCAAAGAAAATTTCATTCAAAGTCACAAACAACCAAGCCCAAAGTCATTATCACCAGATCATGATTTGCGATAGTATACAACCGCTAATGGAAATTAAGTCAATGAAAAATTTGAATTTTGCTCGAACAATTTACAAAGAAATCTTTATTAAAGACGAAGATTAGCCAGTTTGAGTATTTCAAGATCGATTAGATTCTAATGAAGCAAAACCCACTCACCAGCCATATCTCCAAAAGCAGAATCTCGATGGCAAAATAACATGGGAGCTACCTCGCCCTAGCATCAAAGAAGTTATCACGCCCTAGCATCGAAGAAGCAAAGGTGATGGAGGTCAAGAGAGCAGCATTGGATTACAGAAAAGATTATATCTTCTATCTTTGACCAATAAAATTTCCAGAACAAAGCAACAGAGTACCTACTCATAGGTGGAGAGTAATTCAGGAGATTAATCACCCCTCTGAAGCAAAGATGCAACAAAAGGGCGAGCTCGAAAGCATCCAAAAGAAAGTACATTCAGCAAAGCGTAAGATTCATCCATGTGGAAAGACACGGGAGAATCCTCAAACAATGGTACTCCTGGTCAGCTGTCTAAAAGGATGCAAACATTTTCTTAAAAAGATACTTCCAATGCCAAAAATTCACACCAATGTAACTACAAACCTCTCACAAATTCTACTCGTGTCCGCTCACTGGTTGTTCCCAGGGGAATGGATTTAATTGTAAGATTGTCTTAACGCCGATGATTTTTTCACAAAATAGAAAAAGATGGCGTATTTATATATACCATTCAATTCCTATGTATTTACATATTTAACACCTAAACTTTGGTTTTGGCATTTATACCACCCAAATCTTTCATGTCATATCAAAAAAACCAACTGAAATAGGAAAATACTTGGTAAATCCTCCATCTGTTCGAACAAAAATAACTCTAGCATACATATTTTTAATGATTTCAATATTAATTATATCAACGTCTTTCTTTTCTATATCTCTCCAAAGAACTTCTCTTGGAACCTTATGATAAGTTTTTTTCTAAATATGATAACTAAAATAATATCGAACTTTTGAAATCAATGTGCATAAAGATAATACCAGATAACCAGCATGGCACCCAACTGACAAAGATCTCCATCAAACTCTATTAGCATTTACATCAGCAGCAACAAGTTCTTTAGGGTCTTGATGAGTTATAGAATATACTCTTGATCGAAGTTCTGCTTTTTTTACTCCTTATGAGTCACATTACCAGTTTCTGTCATTCTTTGCTGACCTCTTCTAAAAGTGGATCCCTCCTAAAAATTCTTCTGAGCTGAATCCCTTCCTGAGTTAGCATTTGATGTGAATCTGCGAGTAGAATTTGGGTAATTCCTCATTTGATATCCGGACTATCTGCTTAAAAAACATACATTCAAACAAAATAGACATTCACCACAATGTTGTTTCCCACACTTAACGTAGGACTCTATATTGCTACTGTCAGTCCAACTAACAACTCCATTAGTGTATAACTTTATTTTCTTCCCATTAGACCCTTTTGAATGAACTGTTGGTGCCGCATCATACAAGCTTCTTTTATTTATGTCTTTAGGCTTCTAGGTTTGTTGAAAATCAATTTCTAATCATCTAGCCCTCTGCATTAGCAGTGAATGGTCCTCAATCCCAAGTGGCACTAGTGGCTGCCTGATTGAAACCTTCAATACATAAACAAATATATGACATTTCTCCTCCGCATTTGGAATAGGTTTATGGTGCATATCTCAACATCATAATAAACTCTGTTTCATCATGCATAGCCGATCGATCTCTCTGCACCAACATAATGAATTTATCCCGTATTTGCCTTCTGGCTAGTAGTGGTATAAGTCAGTCTCTAAAGGTTCTTACAAGTTCGTCCCACTGTACTAAGGAGTTAGGTCGACGACAAAATTTCTTCTGTAACTGACTTTGCCAGCATCTCTCAACATCCCCTTCAAAAACAAATTTGTTAAGCTAACTCTTCTCTCTGATGGATTTCATACTATTTATGATCTTCTCCACCCTTATCAGCCAGTTTTTAGCTTCAACTGACCCTCATGCACCAAAAAATAAAGGTGGTATCATATCCTAAAAGAGCTTCTGGTACTTATCCATCGGTGTTCTTCCACTGCTACTAACTTGAGATTGAGAATACTTAATCAGCCGAGTCACAGCATTCATTATACCAGAAAATGCATTAACACTAACGATAACATTTCGGGGCATATCAAATTCAACATTATCATCCCTAATGTCTTCATCCTGATGATCCTAATGAATTTTTCATTAAGATACATATTGTTTAATCTAAACTTTGACTTTGGTACCACTTTTATCATGACTTGGTCCAGAACATGAATCAATCAAGAGAACAAACGGTCGGACCGTGGAATTAAGTTTTTTTTTTTAATTCTATCAATAACTATATAATATTAAAAATTGATTGAAAGAACCACTAAAAGAAACATTTTGATTAGCAAATAAAAGTTGTCTTCTTAGTTGCTGATCTCTTCTTTTGTACACGTTAGCTCTTTTAGTATTTATCTTATTTAAATATACAACAACAACAACAACAATGCCTTAATCCCACTACGTGGGGTCGGCTACATGAATCCTTTTTCTCCATTGCGTCCTATTAAGTGTCATGTCCTATTATTTCTCCATTGCGTCCTATTAAGTGTCATATTTTCATTTAGTTCTAGTAAATTAAGATCATTTTTAATACAATAAGCCCAAGTCTTCCTAGGTCTACCTCTGCCATACTTAACACAAGTCGAATCTAAAACATCTACAATCCTAATCGGATCATCAGATGATCGACGTTTAATGTGACCAAACCATCTAAGACGACTTTCTCTAATTTTGTCCATCACAGGAACTACACCAACCCTATCACAAATATATTCATTTCGCATTTTGTCCTAAGTGTAAAGTCACTCATCCACCTCATCATTCTCATCTCCGCAACACTTAACTTATTATTATGTTTCTCTTTTAAAGGCCAACATTTAGCGCCATAGAGCATTGCAGGTCTCACCACCGTCTTATAAAATTATATAATAATGTAATGTATGTGTCCATTGCATTTACTTATTAAATATACAAACCTAAAAAATTATTAAAACAATATAATGAGTTATCTAAGATAATCCAAGAGCAATCACACTTTTATTCTACACTAATCCTAAAAAAAATGCATTATACATGCTGACCTTCATTTTTATAAAAATTATATAATAATGTAATGTATGTGTCCATTGCATTTACTTAATTGAATGAACTTATAATTACATATGAATTAATTTTAACAGTACTTTTCAAGGTTTAATTTTTAACTTTACTTTTATTTCATATTATTAATATTCATATATGTCTTAGAAGCACCGTCAAAACATAATCTAATACACCCGTGACCGATATTATCACGTCAGCACAACAGTTAGCTATCTGGCATTAAAATTATCTGAGATAGTAGGATAACATCTACCTGCGAGGTTACACTGACATCCCCTACTTGTAGCATAAGTGGGTGAACTTCTCTTAGCACGCACCTACAAACATTCATATATACACTACTTCATTCTTTCATATCATGATTTTTTTCTTATAAAACATTTTCTTATATGTATTTGTCACCTCTAATATGTCTAACAATTCGAGTACCACATTCTTAAGGCCAACTGTGCCAGAGGGAATTTGAACCCCCAACCTCGGGGTTCTTATATCATGGATGTCAACCAACAGGTAGGGGTACGCAGCATATATATATATATATATAGAGAGAGAGAGAGAGAAGGTTTATTTAGTTAGTTATAAAAGTAGGTTTAATTGAAATCAGGAAGCACTTGAAGAAAAAATACTCAGTTTGGAGATCAAAGAGTGAATCGCTTTGGAGGAAAATGTATAAGTTTATTAATTTTAAAGGTTAATTAATTTAATTTAAAATTAATATTCATTGAATAAAATGTTAAATTATAACAACAATAAGGACCCAAAAACATTTGCTCCAAAAAGATTTGGAGTTAGAGCTCGTGAAATGTTGCACCGAAGGTGAAAGACTCGATGTGAGTGATTATGTTTTTAAATTATAGTAATATTTCATGTTTTTAAATATATTTCTACTTATTTTTTTCACTATTTGTCCTACATCAATGAAATTAAATCACAAATGATTTTTCATATCATTAATCATGAAGTATTCATGTTAAATATTGTTATATTAATAGTTGCATGGTACATTATTTTATAAAGATATCAAATTATAACATGAATCTTATATTCTAATAGAGATGTATATGTTAGTTTATTGTATGACCATATATTTCACATGATTACTTGACCTTTATGATTTCAGTAAATATGCATATATCAATTTATTGTGTGACCTATCGATTTAATAAGATTGCATTTATTCATTAGGAAAAATGAGTAAAATTTTTCATAAAAAAAGAATGCATGATATGAAAAATGAATCAGTATATATATATATATATATATATA
>NW_018164593.1:770097-792019 GCF_001263595.1 Phalaenopsis equestris
TATATATATATATATGTATATATATATGTATATATATATATATATATGAATATTTGTGTGTGCATGCCAAGAAGAGTTCACCCCCTTGTAGTGCAGGTAGGGGACAACGGTGTACCCGTGTGTATAGATATTATCCTACTACCACATAAAATTGTGATATTTAGATCACTAACCATTGTGTCGATGTGAGAATATAAAATATTGGCGAGTATGCGCCTTTCGACCTCAGACAATCGTGTAAATTAGATCACAGATTGTTATGCCGACGGGAAAATATCGATCAGCAGTATGTTAGGTTTTGTTTTGACGATACTTCTAAGACAAATGTGAATGTTAATAGCATGAAAAAAAAGTAAAGTTAAAGATTATACCTTGAAGAGTACAATTAAATGTAATGCACATCAAAGTGTAAGTTTATTCTGTTAAATAAATGCAATGAACACATACATTAGATTATTACATAATTTTTATAGAAATATGAAAAATCACCATGCATATTGTTTCTTTTCCTTGGTTTGATGTAGTTTAGAAGTATGATTGCTCCCGTGTTATCTCATATAACTTATTATATTGTTTTAAAAAAAATTCAGGTTTAAGCATCTAAATAAGAAGAATACTGAGAAGCTAACGTGTACCAAAAAAGTGGTCAACAACTAGAAAGCTAACTTTTATTTGCTAATTAACATATTTATTTTAGTGGCTCTTTCAATTATTTTTTTAATATTAAACTATTAGTGATAAAATTAAAAATATAGAAAACTTAATTCCACTGTCTGTCACTTGTTCTCGCCTTATTTAATTTCAAGCCCCGGGTCAAGTCGTGATATTAACCTCTAAGAATTTCAATACTATAAGCTCAACGGGGTGGTGTATGCATTAAATCAACCATTGGTTAAATCACTCACACAAATATTTAGGGGCAACGTGTAAAGAAATAAAACTTTTGTAATAAAAAGGAAATTCACTTATCATAAAGGTTCCTTCTCACAGCCTCTGATGAGGCAACTTACATTCAAAGCCAAACCCTTGGGCCATAGAAAGGTACTACATTTCTCTACATCAAGGCAAGGTCAACCTCTCCTTAGCCAGTGGGAATGGTCTAGTTTTGGTGTCCAATAGCCAACTCCAAAAAAAAAATGAAAAATGGCTTTCTAATTCGTGCCACTATTTTCTCCAAATTAGTCGGTCGCTCATGGTTATGAGAATTAGATGCACCCATCCTAAAAGGATTTCATGAAGAAATATGGGAAAAGAAGTTGACACTCCATGGAACCTCTGCCCTCATTTACAAAATCATGGTGAAGATATTCACAAAAGAGTTTTGGATGACATTAGAGAGAAGGAGCCCACAAAAGTTTAAGATATTGACAATCTCCAAACACACAAGAAAATCGCTAACCCGATCAAGTTAAGTCCAAAAAGAAACACAATACATTACGCAAAGAGTTGGAAACTATCCATTCTTTGGAATTCGCACTGAAAAACTCACTTCTTTGAAACAACGCCTCAGATGCTCCAAATTAGATTGTAGCAAAGTAATGTTGGAAAGCTGGATAGACTCCGCTTCTATAAATGCCTTTTAGCATTTTGCAAGCAAAACTGTCATAACTAGATATGCTCAATGTAGTGAACAAAAATCTATGAGTGAAGAAAGGGAAAAAATCTATGAGTGGAGAGAGAGAATGACACAACACAAATGAAAGTTGTAAAGTTATTATGAGAGAGAAAAAAGATTATTTGTAAAAAAAGAGGATTCTTGGGACATCCACATAAACGTAAGAAAATCATATTTTAAATAAAATTACTTTTTCGTCATCACAATTAGGGTACCCTCACTCGCTTCCCTATGATACCGAAGTCAGTGAGTCCAAATAAAAAAACAAATGACACAGAAAGCACTAAGAATAACACATGAACAAAAGGACAAAAATTGCAATAAAAATAGTCACTTAAAGGCACACACAAAAAGGTTATTAAAAAACTATTATATTAATGAAACCACATTTCCTCACCGCCAAGAAAAACAAACGAAGATGATCAAATAAAATATTATGGGAATTGCACCACTATTCACAAATCGTAAAATAAAACCACCACATGGTAAAACTTGCTCGACTTTCAAGAAACATCCCAGTCATAATTTTAACCTTTTGATTTTAGACCTCTAGGTCAATAAAATTAGCTACATTATCAAGGGCCGCAAAAAAAAAAAAGAGCCCTCTCAAAAAAGGCGAGCTTCTTCTTCTCATCCTAAACATTGGAGGCAATAATAATGAGTAGATCCCATAAAGCACACACTTGATTTTGTTTGGAGACCAAAGAGGATCTCAATTAGGCAAGTTGCCAACAAACCCTCAACATGAGCTACTAGACGTGCCCATTCCTAGCCTATATGAGATATAGAACAGTGGACTACTAAAGACAAAGTCTCATTTCTCAAAACTATGTTTTTTATTAGGCAACATAAAAAGCTTGTTCTTGTCATGTGCATCCACCAAAATGATCATAATAGCCTCACTTATAGCTTTAGCGGCCTAATCATTCCTAGGTGGCACACATGCCTCCATACTGAAATCGCGCATACATCATTGAAAATCAAGAACTAGAAACTCTCTACTTAGAAAATTGTCGAGAGTAACCCAGACAAGGTGCCAACAAAAACCCTTAATTTAGAGTCAAGGGTCAGAGGTCAAACCTACAATAGTTGTAGCCTCAAACTAGACTAGACCAACCCAGAAATTCTCTCAGGATCAAATTAACAATAAATTAGCTAAGAATGATAAACATGACTCTTTAAACTAACTCTTTCCTACAACGGGTTTTTCTCAATCCTATGTAAATGATAGATCAAAGCTATAATTTCCAATGTATATGTTTTAAGAGGCAGGATTACCTAAGTTGGAGCTGCCACTTGAGCTAATGAATCGATCATTTGACTAGCCGCAATAGCAATCAGAATGGAGCAGCCCATAAGCATTTGCACAAAGGAAATTCACCATCGCACGAGTATGGTCTTCCGCCTTCCTTAATATCTTCTCTTATTGACCACTGGATGACGACAAGATGACCACTCCTTTTGCTAACCCTGCTTATGATTGTGATGAATGCTTCGAAACAATTCAAAGTTAGAAATGCCCGCCACTTCCCTTATAGACAGACGCCTAGGCTATTTGGAGGTAAGGAAAATTTATTCAGCCACTATGACAAAGGAAGGCAAAAAAAAGATCAAGCCCCAAATCCGATGCAGAAATTCATTTAGACTATCAGCATTGTTGATGTATGTAGTGGTCAAATCAAAGTCATTATTAAAACATAAAATGGGCATGGTTCCTAACACAAGATTAAATAAGCCTTGAAATCTATTTTTTCACTATACTTGTTCATTGAAGTTAATAAATGACAAACTCCATTCTCTTCTTCTTTTTACATATCGCACTTCAAATGCACAAAAAATTAAGGAAATAAATGTATATTCCGAATGCAAATACAATGGTGTGCTCATCAAAAACTATGGCTCAAGAAGAATCACTCACCAAGGCCAAAGGACAACCGAAACCTAAAAAGTACTCACTTGAGCTTTAGGGACACTCTTGGAAAGCCAAACTGCACTCAACAAAAACTACAACAAACTCTCTAGAGTTGCTCACACCAACTCAAGGAATCACTCTCGATTATGGGAAATGTGTGCCCCAACTTGAGAGACCACTTGTCCAGTGAAAAAAAGCTATTCTCCCATGCTCATACGGAACTGGTCACTTCATTGACAAATTAGCATCCCCTTCTAAACGCTAGTGATCTCATCAAACCGATCAGCAAATCCATTCAATCACTTGCATATGAATCCATCCATAATTACTCACCAAAAGTCTATCATTGTCCTCATGTCTGTAAAGGCCCTAAAAGAATTTTTGTCATTTTAGTTCTCCAAATATTGTCGTCCATTGTTGAAGATAAGGTGAATGAAATGATGTTTTCATTCTCATTAAATATCAATCTAGGAATCCTTCCTAGGATTGGAAGCATGATGCAATCCATCTCTTATAGGGATCCATGTGAAAGGAGTCAAAGTGATCCCTCCTACTAGGTTCCCACGATTTCCCCCAGATGGACTGCTTTTTCTTGCCTTTCACAGCAACCTACTACCTTCTTGAGCATCTGCACCGTTAAGAAAGACTCAGCATACCTTACAACTCTATACATTAAGAAGTCTTAACTAATACCACAACGAAGCAAACAGATCATTATATTTGTAATAGTGCTGGCAACCAAAAATAAGTGTTAGTATTCAAATGACACTAAATTAAGTTACCAAAATAAAAATTAAAAATTAATCAGATGCACAAATGTAGCGGTCACTTACAATAGCAATGTTGTTTCCATTCAGTAATATTTGGTCAAGTTTGGTTATCCTCCGCCCTTCAGAAGTTATTTCACTGGAATGGCAAAAATACAATGAATGGAAATCATTTAGCGCAATCAAAATAGATACACTAAAAAATAAAAATACATGAACAGCATTTGATGCCACAAATAACAAAACGTGCTGATTGAGATAAACTGTGCACTAATTGGGACAACAGGAGCATAAACTTGTTAAACACAAGGTAAACCCAAAAAAAATAGTGCCTTATTGGTTGAGTAGGAACTTAAAACACGATCCAGTATCTTGGTATTGCAGAGGGATTGTATCCATGAATCAAGCCCAGGATCTCCATTTCACAATAGAGATAACTAAACATTTGATACCGGAGTTTATAAAGTAAATTTGGCTACTTCAAAAAGGCGGATTTATGTCGAGAAGCCTATTTTGAGGTAAGAATATTCCTTTTTGGGCTTAGTTACTTTATGAGCCGAAAATGTATAAAATGCTAAAATCTTTAAGATTCCAGATTGTTTATCTGAGGCGACGAATTAAATACAAGCATGTAAAAGATCGTCATAGGACAGCTCCATAAATTTCATGTAAAGAATCCTATGTTAATTTAAAAAAAATAATTACATTTACGGAAATCAATTAATCTTAAAGTTTAATATGATGTTTTATTGGTTATTGAGCTCAATATAAAAGTTATCGTAACCTCCAGCTACTTATCTGAATTAAAGCTTTAGTGTAACAACCGAGGTGAATAATATATTTCAAAGTTTCAATACTCGTTTTTATTTCAAAATATATGTTGATTTAATGTTTTCTTTAATTCAATAAGATTTATATTGCAACAGATTCTTCATATTGTTAGATAGAAAATTTATGTATGACTGAATAGTTACAAAAGATGTACATGCATGAAAGACATGCATGAGATGAATGATATTTAGATAGACATTATATATCAGATAGACATGTAAAATAGGCATATAGAAAAGATATGCATGCTAGATATATGAATGATATAAGAGATATACATGATTAATAGTTGCACAACAGAGAAGTTTGCATGTTACTAGATTGCATAGAAATATTTCAGAATAATGTGTTATGAAGAACAAAATAGCTTATATATCAATGCTTGTATGTGCATGTTCAGATGCGGATTTCACCCCCTAATGGTACAGGCAGGAGACACCAATGTACTTGTGTGCCTAGAGTTTTTCTACCACCCTAGATAATTGTGATGGTTCGATTACTAACTGATGTGCCGATAAGAAAATATTGGTCAGGGGCAGATAAGAGTCTTTCCACCTTAGAATTGTGATGTGTAGATCGCTAACTGCTGTGCCGACCGGACAATATTGGTCGGTGTTAGGTTGTTGACAATGATCCTCACAGAGATAGAAATGTATATAAAGAATATAAAGTAAAGTAAATTTAAGATAAATACATATAGAAAATTAGTGTATGTTCATTTAGAAAAAATGTTATTGATACATGCATTAGTATATATCAGATTGCTTATAAAATTATGAAAGACCAACATATTATAAGATTTCTCATAGACTAGCATACATATTGTACTTTTTTCTTGAATTATTGTAGGTTAGAAGTGTGATTACTCATGAGTTATTTTTAAAAAAATCATTATGTTGTTTCCATATTATTTTTTAGGTTTTAAATATTTGAACAAGTTGAATAGGAGATAAGCAAATATATACAGGAGGCAAAAACAATAATAAAAAAGGTATAAATTTCTACTTGTTAATTTTAATTGCTTTATTTAATGGTTCTTCATGTATTATTTGAATATTAAATTGTTAGTGATAGAATTAGAAAAGCAGTGAATTGATTTTCACCGTCCGACCGTCCGTTCCAGTCTTGATTAACTCCAAGCCCCATCGTTTCCTCTCCCTTCTGATCGGCTGACCGACTCCTCATTTCCTCTTCTTCAATTTCTCTCGAGTGTTCAATTCTTCGATTCCTCTCCTTTGGTTAGACAAAACAAAGTGCCACAAATTTGTTTATATTTTCTTTTGGTGAATTTTTAACTTAAATTCTTTTTTTATTTTTAGCTGAGTCAGATGTATAACTCACTTCTAATGAAATAGGATTCCTAAAAGTCCTCACACTCTTAAAGGGAGCAATGAGAATGAAGGGGGAGTAAGAAAGAGAGGGAGCCCTGAGGGAGTGGCATGTCAATCCTTAGCTCTTATCCATTTGAAAAGGAGGTCCAGTCAACATCGAGAAGAAGACCGCTTCCCCAATCAAGATTTCAATAGAGCAATCCCTACAACAAAGATGACCTCATCCCAAAAGGTGGGTAGTGCTACAAAATCAAGGCCTAAGAGGTGGCTAGCTACGACGGTCATCAGCAAAGACATGGCAACAAGTGTCGTCAAAAGTAGTAGGAAAAGGAATCAAAGATGACCCCACAAAAAAGAAAAGGTATTATAGGGCAACTCAAAAGGAGGGAAAAGTTTGCCCTAGAGATTCAAAGAAGTCGGCCTTCAAATACTACGAGGAGATGAACATTGGGAGGATTGATTACAACGTTGAATCTTGCTCATCGATAAATCACTTTGCTCTGCTCGACATGGGCCAGCCATATTCTATGAGACATTTGACAAAGAGAACACTGTACTTCTTAAGCGCAACTTGCATCTGGAGACCATGAGGGTGCGAACCATCCATGAGCAATATATAAGCTCGTTAGAGTAAGTATGGCAAGCAGTTATAGATGGTTAAGAAGATGAGTCGAGAAAAATATTAAGAACAGTAAGTCTATGAGAAAGTAGATGTTGGCTTATGAAACGCTTGAAGGCGAAAAAGAACTTTCGAAGAATAAAATCGATCTAATTGAACTTTTATCTGAGAAGGATGTAGCCATTACCAAAAACTGTCGAATCATGGATTCAACCTTTTAAGAAGCAACTAAAGTTGACACTAAAAGAAATGAAGCCATTTGGAAGGAACTAATCAATAGAAAAACCATTGACAAGTCCATGAGTTCAATAAACCAAAATCCTAAATGCCTTGAAGTTTAGGCTCATTATTAAGAGGCTGGTATGTTTTTGCCTAGAACAATTGGCAGCTAAGAAGATTATCCTGAAAGCTCTCAAGAACTAGAATGGCTTTTATGGGACAACCAGGCATGTAGAAAAATCGAACAAGAAGGGTACCTCATAATTTTCTTCTCTTTTTTTTGTTCATTTACATTTGGCTCTCTGTAAAGAAAAGCATGATTGAAAAAACTTTTACCTTAATTGCCTTCATATGCTTTTATTTTTGTTATTTTCTTTTGAACTATTAAGTTGGGTTCGCTTATTAAGTATAAAACTATAAGAGTAAAGACTAAAAGTAAGACTTTAGCATGTTATAGATGAAAATTTTCAAGTTTTAAAGTCAGTCAATGTAGTTGAATAGGCATTAAAACAGCAAAAAGACTTTTAGGCCGATTAAAATATATAGTCTTTAAAAGACTCATACGAGCACAGAGAGATTTCAACCTCAACCAGTGAATAGGCTCTTAGCGAAGAGGCTTTTAGGCCAAATAAGAAGGTTCTCATCCTGTAAGTGGCCTTTTAGGACAAATTGAGAACTTTCGGTCTCATGGGTGAGTTACTCAAAATACTAATGAAGTGGCTTTTTTGGCAAGTTGGCACACAGGTGAGATACCTCTTTCAACTAGCCAAGGTAGCTACATGCTTTCATATGCTAGATTAGATCCTTTGAAGCCGAACCAACTACTTCAGCCAATTAAGCTCATTGTAATGATTAATGTCGTTCAACAAAATGTTACTCTTCCCCTTTCATATACGTATCTCCCCAAAAAGTCATCGCCTCTAATGGACCTCATCTTGAGAGTCGCAACTTAAACTCACCAGAGAGTGGACCATGCAAACTATTCATTACGGATCTTATCATAGCACAGAGTGTTCGACTCTAAGGTTGCGACCCACTTGAGAACGATACATGGAGATCAGCGACTTTAATGATTGAGTTTAAGGTCAAGTCATTGGCTAATTCTCGAGGGGGTATATGTGACATCAGAGAGAAGTTTCATTAGTTGATATAGCAATCAGTGTTATTTTTTGCATTTTCTTTTGGACATGAGGATTATCTTTTCTTGAATCCATTAGATATTCTTTATTTCCATATGTAATGGCTCGAGACTAGAAAAGGAGTATGAAGATCTTGCTAAGTACGAATTTTCTTTCATTTAATAATCATAGCTCTTATTCGGTGAGTAGTCATTGTAACTTTTTAGTTTTACTAAATTAATATCTCATGGCCTTCAATCCCTGAGTTGCCATCTAAGTCCTTGGCTAATCATGTCTTAATTAAATAAAAAGTTTTTCCAGTGTTACTGAGTGTAGAGTAAAACAAAGAGCCTATAAGACTAACAAGGTCCGACAACCATTTTCCACTAACAACTTCAACCTTTTTTTCTCAAAAGGTTCAGGGTTCATTTATTCTCCACTTGTACTTTGGTTGTTTGTCTTCAAACGGTGCACCGAAACAAAAATTGAGAAGAATCACTTTGCTCAGTATGAAATCTTTGAGCAACTTATATGAAAATAGAGAATCATTGTAAGTGATATTGCATGTGGTACTTCATAACAATAATTACGAAAGACTTCCATGATATCTTGGCAAACTTCTTTGACTCTATCCAATTTATGAAATAGTTAATCAAGACTACGATGAACTTCCTTTACCCCTTCACAAAGAGAATGAGCTAAGTTCAAATTCCAAACAACAAATATCCATGGACTTGAAATTGGTTGCAGTTTACACAACATTTTAAAATGCATAGGAGCAAACTCATAACTATAGGCACCTATTAGAGAAATCCTTCACATCTTGACAAATGGTTGGTCAAAAATATCAATGTCTTAGTATTGCCAAGCTCAGCACCCATGTGACTAAAACAATTATCTGAATAAACTTATTCTAGTAATCGACTGACTTTGCTCTCTTGTACACACCTTAAAAATGATAAAGTGATAAACTTCTTGTACAGCTTGTCATTTATTAGTATTCGCTCTTCAGGTATTATGGGAATGGATGTACACAACTTTGTTCAGTTAAGGGTCAATTTTCATACCTTATTCTTCTTCGATAGAAGGTCGAGTAAGTTAATGTGGGTTCCCAGTCAGGTTCCTCATCTTATGGAGCATGTCAGCCAATTGGTTCTACTCCAATATTTGCTTGATCTTGAAATACTCAAATTTGTCGATTTTTGTCTTTATCTTGAAAATATTTCTCCTCAATGTATCCTACTTGGCTTCACATAATCCATTTATTTGAGAGAACATTAGTTGAGAGCAAGGGTACATGCGCAAGTGCTTGGCAACCACACCACCTACAAACCTTAGGTCGTCTACCAATGCCTCATATTCAACTTGGTTATTGGTGACAAGCAAGTTAATCTAGAATGCATTGGTTAAAACAACACTTAGGCACTTAAGGATAACTACAATTCCTACTACTTATTAGTTGAACGCCCAACCCATGTAGAGCTTCTATAGCAATTTGTCTTGAATAGTGACTTCTTCCTCCAATCTACCAGGTGTTATGACAACTAAAATATTTACCAGTGCTTTGATGGTCATTCGAGTAAGTATGAGATTTAGAACTAGCTCAATTCTATTTAACCGCTCATGCAATAACTAAGAATGGTTTGGCTTCACCAAGACTGACGTTTGTGATAATCAATGATGACTTACATAGAAAGTGCTTGAATAAATGGTCATAATCATCTGGCTGAAGTGATAAGGGTAAATGTTATTTTCTCAATGATAGGTAGCATAACTTGGCTCGACCAATTATCTTACATAATATATTAGCCATTTTTTCCTTACATTTTTTGTGAAAGAAAACAAATTTAACAACCACCTTATACACTCCTAAGTACAGCAACAAGTCCTCGCCCAACCGCAGGCTCTGGAGTAGGGGCGATGACGAAAGTCGCAAATTCAACTCCTAAAAGGTTTTATTGCATTCATCGATCAATTTGAACAACTTCATGCTCCTCAACAATTTAAATAAGGGCAAGCACACCTCGCCGAACTTCAAGATGATATAGTAAGTCCCACTATTCGAACGTTCAACTTCTATAATTCATTGAAAATCCTTGAGCAGCATCTCCAATATAGCTTTAGCATTACTCGAGTTCATTTTAATTCTTTCTAACGCGTGTAGATACCCTATAATTTGCCTAATCCAGGTCCAATTGTAACCTTCAATAGATTGAGCCTCACATTGAATTCATTTCAAAGTTGTGAAGCCCATTTTAGGTCAAGCATGTGTTGCACTAGGCACTTGCTTTTCACTAGTGAATTTTCCACATATACTTCAACATTCCCCCCTTTCTAAACTTTAATAACAAAGTTCATGAAGGTTGCCCTTGTGCTTTTGAGTTTGAACAACAAGACATTACAACAGTACAACCAATCTTCGGTTATGAAAGTGATCTTCTAGGCATTGATCAAGTGAATCTTTAGTTGATCATCGCAAGAGAGAACGTCATGGAAAAGCATCACCGTGAAGTCGACCACCAATTCAACTAAAGTGCTAGTGATAATTATCTTTCAAGCTGGCTGAATTTGAAATGGTGAAGTTAACACCACTTTCTATTCGCCTTTTGGACCATTATCACATATGAAAACTAATACCAGTATAGTACTTCTCGGATAAAGTTGGCATCTATAAGCTTCTCTACTTATTAAGCTGACTAGGGTTGCAATGCTTGTCATTATTTTTTTATTTAAAAGGCCTTATTTTATTGGCTGCATTTAAGCTAAGGCAAGTCTCGTTAATATCATCGCCTGTTGTTTTGTCAAATGATCAGGTGAAAACATCTATATGCTCCTTCAAGGTAGCTTATAATACACCCCTTTACTCGTCATTGAAGGATGGACTAACAAGAAAAGTTTGACCAGGGGCTTCCTCTGCTAATATCTCCTCTAAAGTTTCTAATCTGAAGTTATTTGGACTTCAGTGGTTGTACTTCCTCCCATACATTACTCAAAACCTTCGAGTAATCTGCTTTAGCATAAAGTAAGTCGCATCTCACAATTATTTTATGTTCCCCTATTGGAACTTCAGCATGAAAGGCATGTGAAGATAACTACTCCAAAAGTGTTACTGATTGATCAACCAAAAAGTACATTGCAAGTCATTGGGACATCTTAACTATAAAAAAATTGATCATTGATATGTATTAGCTACTTTCTTACCCCATGTAATCGGCAAAATTATTTTCCTTTATGTTTCCCTCCTTTCTCCAAAAAAATCATACAGGCGGCCTATGTTTTGAGATAGGTGAGCTCCCTCATATCCATCTTCACAAGCATCGCCACAAAAATTATATTAAACAAGTTCTCGGTGTGAATTAACATGCACCCTATTTTATCATTCACGATCAATGAAACAAAAAAATGGCATCGTTGTTTTGGTAACACCAAGTGGCCTATTCGACTTTGAAAAAGTGATAAGGATGGCTCATGCAACATTATGATGGTCGAGTTTAACTATTCCAACCTTAGTCGCTTAAGACTAGCTAATCTAATAGCTTCTCTGATCCTCCAAGGATGGCATGCACTACTTTGGTGATAAGAATTATACATGTAAGGGTGGCTCATTTCTTCTTTCAACAAGTAGCTACTAACAAGGCCTTCAACTAAAGTCAATCATAATGAATTCCTTTAATTTTCCAGCAATAATTAATTCTTGGACTAAATTTCCATAAGGTGGTAACAACTCTTGTACTGTAGCCATGATCTCCATTAAAGGCATTGTACTTCATAATGTCCTCAAGTGAGGGCCAACATTCACGATATTGGTCATCAAAAAATACTCTTCATTCTGGATGATCTCAACAGTTTTGACCATTGACATCTACAGTTGCATGACTGCGGGCATAGAATAAGTAAAAGTGGCAGCGGCAATTTTCTCCACTTTTGTGGTCGTCTAACCATTCAAAATGGGTCCAACCCAGTTAGTGATTGATGGGTTGGTGGCGGTAATGCAGCAAAACAAACTCAGGACTAGTGTATTCAAGTCATGGGATCTTAGGGTGATTGTGTCGTTTTGCGTTTTGGCTTCCTTACTCAGTTTTGTTTTTTAGGTCATCTTGAAGATGATGTTGCTATGTCATTAGTATAGTCCTCCACATTTGCATGGCTATTACCTAATTTAAGATATCCATACTAAAGTCTTGGGCTACTACAAGCCTAATTTGTACAAAAACTTTAAGGGTTTAAATGAGGACAACACAAGCCACTGAAAATTTCAGATCCTTCACTTCAAACATCTCCCTTTGAAACATTGTCACAAAAGTCCAAAATGATTTACCAAGCTCCAAGCACACCTTAAGGAGAGTCAGCAAGTTTTTTTGTGACGTTTGTGCGTTAGCAAATTGGATCACAAATATCTTATTGAAATCAATGAATGACGTTGTCCTGATCATTAGATTAAAAAATCATATACGAGCTAACTCCTTAAGTTAGGTGAAGAATAAACTACACTTTATGGCATCACAGATGTCCAACTGAGAAACTGTGACTCGAGCGGTGCAACAAGTTGTCTAGGTCAACAAGGCCTTTTCATACATTTAGGTGGGCAATCTTGAATTTGGACTACTTCACTTCGACAATCTCCCAACATAATGCATTCATCAATCGTGATTTTCTTTCTACCCAGCCCTTGAGGCAATGAGGTTCGAGCATCCACTCCTAATTCTTTGTATCAGAACAATAATTTAATCAAGAGATTGTAATGTTCTTGCTTGTTGATAGATTCTTCCAGTTGCCAAGTTCATATATTCTTTCAGCAGCTGCACTCCGAGAACTGCTATTGAGAACTGATCCATGACCCCTTGATCATCTGGCTATCCTTTACTCCATTTCGGCTAGCTATCTATCTTTCACAAAGTTTAGCTTCATTATATTCATTGGAATTCCTCTTGTAGAAGTTCCTTTGATTTAATCTCTGTTAATCCCTGCTGCCAATCTTCGTGTTTCTTCTAGTCCTTGGCATGCTTTACTCTCACCTCATGAAAAATAATGTTGGATCATGCTTTAGGTATAGATTATGTCGAAACATAACTAAAGCATGGAAATAAAAGGTGAAAGGAGGAGCAAAAATAGGAAAAAAAGAAAAGAAAATCTATTATAATCACCCAAGTGCTATAAAATAATGTAAGCATTATAAACGGCTAGCTCTCATTGCAATCCCTATAGAAAGGAATCTAGGGTCTTGTGTGCTATAGAAAAAACTAGAGGATGAGCTATGTGTATTAAACACAGGATAATAAAAAAAAACAGAGCAAGTGCCCAAAGAATAGACTTGGACATCGAATACAAGTCAGTCGTTGGACATAAACTTAAAGTTGGGCCTCTTAGTACCATTGGCCAAGTATTTTCTTCAAATTTAGATAACAATTTGGGCTAGATCAATATGGCAAGTCTAGTGCCAATCTTCAACGAATTCTTCATGAGCTAGGTGAATATAGCATCTCCAGGAATGTTCTTATTTTGAACCCTGCCAGCAAGTCCTCCTAAAACCGTACTGGCAAGTCCATCCTTAGCTCGACTAGCAAGTACTCACAAAACCCAATTGACGAATTAGTCTTTTATCCTCCACGAGTCTGGACTTGGAATGTACATGAATGATAAAATATAGGCTTAGAAAAAACCATTTTCATAATAGAAGATACAATTTTACCTTTTTGCCAAAGATCCATCATGTAGGTGAATTTTATGCCAATAGTATTAAAGAAATGATCTATGATTTTTAATGGCTTTAAAAGATATGAGATTTAATTTGGTGTGCATAAAGAAAAATAGATGTGTTTGAAGTATATTGAAGTTTTTTAGCATATAATAACATCTACGAAGTAGAAAAGTAAACAGAAGTTTTCAATTATAGTAGCATTGTGGAACCAAATCAACGCAAGCATTAAAACCAAATATATTTGTATTTCTAATGGAGTTATGTAGGTGCTTGTAAGAAAGTCAAAAGTGAAGCATCTTGGTGTGAAATATTGAAATATATAGTACTATTAAGTGAAATCCTTTCTGGAATAAGTAAAAAATTATAGTGGAAAAAAATTTAGAAGGCAAGAATTTAGAATTATAAAAATAAATATTGAATATATAAAATTTCAAAGATTATAAATTGATATTATCATTCAATAGTTATGATAACTTCAAATATCTTAAATTTATTAAATAGGAGACTTAAAATATAAAGAAGAATATAATTTCTCTGTTTTGTTAAAATTAAAAAAATGTCTTAAGAGATGCAATGTGAGGAGATCTTAGCGATTTGAAGATAAATCTTACAAAATAACAGCTAAAATGGTTATGTAATAACAATCTAAGTGGTGTGCAAAAAAGAAACATTGGTAGTAAGTCAAACGTTGTAGAAATATAAAAAAAATTAAGAGGACGTGTGCTAAAATTAGAAGGAAAAATAATAAAAGGTGATAAACTATTGAGACATAAGCAAATGTGAATACCTGTTAAAGTTAAAATTGACTGTTTAGAGTAAGTGATTCATGTTTTCATAAACTATTTAAACATATATTTCATAAAACCTCAATTAAACCAATTATTTTACATTGATCCAAGTGTTAATCAACAAAGAAATCACTAATGGTCCTATTAAGTGTAACATATATTTATGTGGAAAGAGTTTGAAAGATGGAGTGAGAAATGATTATATTATAAAGCCTGAGCAACACTTATTAAATATAAGGTGATAAAAAATAGAAATATATGGTTTGTTGATGATAGCATAGGGAAGAAATACACTGCAGGATAGTTTCATAGAATTAAAAAGAGAATACTCGAAAGTTAAATAAGTGACATGGGGGCTATTTGGTATACAGGATTTATGCTAAATCTTACCAAACGACAAAAAATGTATTCATAAATTCTGCAGGTTTTAAATCTCATTTTTCCTCTGTTTTGCCTTAAATCTAGGATTTAGTAAATCCCATTCCAAGATGAATTTATGGGATTTAGAGAAACTAAAGAGCGCAGAGGAAGAGAGAGAAAGGAGGAGAAAGGTGAGGGTTACCTTCCTCAACGGTTTACGGTAGGAGCTGACCAAAAGGAGGAGAAAAAAAGAAGTTTTGGAAGTCTTGTGCATCGTGATCCCATTGTTGTTTTCCCAGCTCTAACCGTGACTTGTATCACGAGCATTTGGTCACAAATGCGATGGCATTGGGTGAAAACAACAAGGACGTCGACAAGGATTTCGTAGGAGAGGAAGGGGAACATGGCTTTGTCACTTTAATTTAATTTTATTTGAGTTAGCTTAATTTTTTAATAGCTAATAATTAATTAATATTTTATCAAATTAATCATAATTATATAAATTAATATATTTATTTAATAATTAATTAATTAAATTAAATACATTTTAAATTTAATCATTTAATAATTATTAATTAGTTTAATAAATAACTAATTAATTCTTAATTAATGAATATAAAATTATTATTTCATATAACTAATTTAACAAAATTATTGTTAATGATTAATTAGTTCAATAAATATTTAATTATTGATTGGTATAACTATACATAAAAACTTTAATTTAAGCTTAATTAGATTTAATAATTATATTATTAATATTCAATATTAAACTTTTAACTCCTGAAGGCATTTGAAAATCATTAAGTAATTTTTGAATGCATGCTTATGAAATGCTGGATTTATGATTTTAGCAAAAAAAAAATGCTTGTAAGACTTTAATAATCTAAATCAAATTAGATCTTACTGAAATCATCAAACAGTTTCTTGGGATTTATCAGGATTTAACTCCCTAAAGATTTGATAAATTCGAATTAACAAAATTTACTAAATCCTATTTAACCTAAATCTACTTGAAACCAAACAGCCCCTTAAGGTGGTTTTTTAGCAGTTGAATAAAAAACACACAAAACAAAGCTATCACCTTACTTAGCACTAAACATGAGTGAAAGTTGAGGATTCATAAAGAACTCAGATGATTAGGAATAAGACTAATTATGTTGATAATTATTTATGTAACTGATAAGCTAGATGGCAAGAGCAAACTGGACAAAGATGCTGCCTATATTTAGCACACGATGGGTGTCTATATTGCATATTCAACATCTTAGTGGATCGCTAGCTTAGGCATTTTCTTGCACTCTACTTTCTGAATGTTTTTTCAGAAAAAAATTTAGTTTGGCAAGTTAGCGTGCAGAGTTTTGCTCATTGCAATATCTATTCTCATTCAAACAGTTTGCTTGCTATAGTTTCTAGCACCATCTCTGCTTCGTTTTGATGCTGAGTTGTTTACACGAGGAAGGCATGGTGAAAAGGTTTTCAGAAACAAAGTCGTTTCCCCCTACAGCCGAATAAAGAATAGTCTATGACAGCAAGAAGAAGGACGTTCAAATATTCCTTCTTTCTCTTGTGGAATGTCTCCACTTCAAAATCCGGGTAAAAAAACTTTAACTTCTTTGTTTGACAACAGGGTAAAAAAACTTTAACTTAAAATAGGGATTCGGCTTAAGCAACTAGCTACCTCAAAGAAATAGTTCGTGAGAAATAGAATGTAGGGAGTGATTTGGCATACTATTCGGTGACGTCCTCGAGAACCATGTTGACATAGACATCAAACCCTCTTAGGGTTCCGACAAGCTCCTTGTCGCCCTTCATAATCACCCAGATCTTCGAACCAATGCACCGATCGATCAACTCTGATTTCAAAATTTGAAACAACTGAAAAGAGGAAAGTGATGCCGAAATAGATGTATAGAAATGGCAGGCAACCAAACCTGAAGGAAGGAGCTGCGAAGGGTTATGAGACATCTGTTCGTCGCCTCGCCTCTTTCTGCTCCGTGGATAACGCTGCTGGTCCTCGCAGCGGCTATTGGTGGGTAAATATTTGCGTACGTCCTTAGGAGCTTATTGAGAGAGGGACCCCTAACCTCGCTCTAATTTAGGAGAGATTATTCGGAACGGACACTGTGTGTCCGATCTCCATTTAGATCACGGTAATTAAAATTAAAAAAAAAATTGGAAGTTGGAAATATATTTGTACAGTGATCGACGATAGAGATCGGGCACTGCATGTATCTCTGTATATGTTGTCCGTATGGAATAATTTTTCCTAATTTATTTATATCTACCAAAACTACAGAAACATGAAACTTATTTGTAGGTTACAAGTAAGTTACAGGGAGGTTACAGGGGATATAATGCAGATATTTCCTCTATACCCTCTGAATAATCTCACGACGTACACAGGGCTGTGGGCGTCTTACGCATGCAAATATTTTCCCTATTTGTGGCGGTGTGTTGTGGTTCCCATTCGAAATTTTGACAGTTTATATTTTCCTTGCACAAATATTTAAGCACTTTTTTTTTATAGGAATATGATCCAAATTTCACTTCAAATCAAAATATCTTTACTACTACAAAATTTGTTATAGTTTCTCATATTCACTTATGCAGCATAGTTCCAATCAAGAAGAACCAAAATAACAAAAAAATAAATAAAAATTGGCCCAATCATGAAAAGTATGAGAAAGACTTGATTCATGTAAGAGTTCATCTTGTATTTGTTATTACTTTTTGTTACTTTATAAGACTTTATTTAGATTTTATGATTATGTATTTATATGAAAAGTTTAAAGCTAGGGATCATTTAGGATCCCTTTTATATTTATGTTTATTATTTCTTATTTTTAATTTTATTTTGTTTATGTTTTATTTTGAAACAAAAAGATGTTTGATTTTTTAGTTGAAGTATAATTGTCTTTAAAAAACTTAAAACACCTAAAAATTTATTATAAATATTTTTAAAAGTATGTTAATTTATTTTTAGTAATAAAAAATAAAATTATATAAATACACACTAAACAAAACATATTTTAAAAAGCAAAAGGAAAATAAAAATAAATAAAAATAAAAGTGATTCAAAACAGCCCATTAACAACATTGAAGTTTAAATTTTCAAATTATAAAAGATATTATTTAAATTCATGAGGGGATGTTGTCCGTATGGAATAATTTTTCCTAATTTATTTATATCTACCAAAACTACAGAAACGTGAAACTTATTTGTAGGTTACAAGTAAGTTACAGGGAGGTTACAGGGGATATAATGCAGATATTTCCTCTATACCCTCTGAATAATCTCACGACGTACACAGGATTGTGTGCGTCTTACGTATGCAAATATTTTCCCTATTTATGGCGGTGTGTTGTGGTTCCCATTCGAAATTTTGACAGTTTATATTTTCCTTGCACAAATATTTAAGCACTTTTTTTTATAGGAATATGATCCAAATTTCACTTCAAATCAAAATATATTTACTACTACAAAACTTGTTATAGTTTCTCATATTCACTTATGCAGCATGGTTCCAATCAAGAAGAACCAAAATAACAAAAAGATAAATAAAAATTGGCCCAATCATGAAAAGTATAGAAAGACTTGATTCATGTAATAGTTCATCTTTTATTTGTTATTACTTTTGTTATTTTATAAGACTTTATTTAGAATTTATGATTATGTATTTATATGAAAAGTTTAAAGCTAGGGATCATTTAGGATCCCTTTTATATTTATGTTTATTATTTCTTATTTTTAATTTTATTTTGTTTATGTTTTATTTTGAAACAAAAAGATGTTTGATTTTTTAGTTGAAGTATAATTGTCTTTAAAAAACTTAAAACACCTAAAAATTTATTATAAATATTTTTAAAAGTATGTTAATTTATTTTTAGTAATAAAAAATAAAATTATATAAATACACACTAAACAAAACATATTTTAAAAAGCAAAAGGAAAATAAAAATAAATAAAAATAAAAGTGATTCAAAACAGCCCATTAACAACATTGAAGTTTAAATTTTCAAATTATAAAAGATATTATTTAAATTCATGAGGGGATTTATTAATTGTAATTTATTTATTTCCTAGATTAAGGGTAAAACAAGAGATCTATAATCCCTATTTTTAACTTAGGAAGCCCCCTTCCTCTCAAAAAATTTTTCTGTGCGGACTTCTGACGTAGCTCTACGTGCGGCGGAAGTTATTTCTGAGTTATTTTCAGGTTATTTCTGGGTTATTTTCAATAATACATAAATAACCCAAAAATAACCCAAAAATAAAAACCGTGGGTTATTTCTGGGTTATTTTGGTATTATTGAAAATAACCCAGAAATAACCTGACAATAACTCAAGAATAACCTACGTCGCACGTAGAGCTAGGTCAGAAGTCTGGACAGAAAAAGTGCTCCTTCCTCTCACACTCTTTGCTCTATTTTCTTAATAATATTAGGAATGGTATAAGGACATGCTTATTTATTATTTTTAGCTAAATGAAAAGGGATTAATTGCTAAAAAATTTCAAAATTTTCATCCAAGACTTAGTAAACCTGGTGTTCGGCCCAAGGAGGAAGATATTTGATTATCTTCAACACCCCATTGTTTTGGTGAGTGATTATTTTTAATTTAACTTGCTCTTTCTTTCTTTTATTTTCTCTTTTTTTTATTAGAAATCTATTTTATTGCATCGAAAATTTTTTCTTTCAATCTTCTACAACTTTAAATAATCTCCCTCATTTTTTCCAACAAAATCTTCACAAAAGTTTAACAAAAGTGGTCAGCCAAGGCTATGAATGGTTATGATCTAGTTTTGTTACATTGATTTTTTGGCCAACCAAAATACCTAGAAATAGGTGATAAGCTCTATAGTTAATCTACACATTTTTTCAATCATTAATAAGTGTTTTCTTATTTTTCTCACACCTTGACACTGTGCATAAAATCCAAAAATTCATTCAAAGCTTGCAACCAAATTAATATCTTTTGTAACCTAGTTTTCAAATAAAATTCAGAGAAAACTATTAATATCTTATGAAAATACATAAAACTTTCTAGAACATCTATAGATATCCCAATCTAAGATTTTCAAGAGACTTTAAGCCCAAAAATTACATATTTATTTTGCACAAAAGGCCTAAAGTTAGATCTTAACCTTTTAATTTTCTTGCTGCACCTTATATGACAGGCCCATAACTTAAATTTTCCTTTTAATCCTTCACCAAATGCTTATCGATTATTTCTACACCATTCTTTACATCTTTTCAGGTTTCTTATCTAACAATATCTCATTACTCGAAGTCAAGCTCTACACCTCTCACCTGTCTCAAGAATGTTAAAATATAAGATGAATTCAAACTTCCCCTTTTTGTGAAGCTTCTTCATTTGTAGTAGTCTAAGAGCTTAAGTACTCATTATAAATGTTCAGTATAATTCCTTCTAATACATATTTATTATGATCCCTTCACCAATCCTCTATTAACAATTAAACCTAATGTAATTCTATTATTTAGGCTAGATTCATAACCCATTTCAATGAGGATAGTTCCAAGTTATAATAAGAAGGAGATGGAAGAATAAATCTAGTTTAAAATAAATATGATTCAAAATCAATGTTTAATTCTTAAACTTACTTTGAACTAATTTTTTTTATTCATTTTGAACTTAGAGGTGGATAATTAGATGTATAACTGGGTCTGAACTGCTCTTAAGATAGAGGTCCAATTAGGTTTAAACCATATTCGAATATTTGTTAAATAATCATTTTACTTTTTTCGCAACTCATTAGAATGAAATTCAAATTTAGTATTCTGCCAATTATCTCAAGAGAACCTCAAATAAGATTTTAAGCTTATATTATAAGTTTAATCTTCTTTTAATTTTCTTAAACCAAAAGTGAGTTGTTTATACTCAAACCTTAGTTGAACTATGTTGGTACTAGTGTGACTATTTTTTTTAGATTTGAGGTTTAAATTAAAATTGAATGATAATTGAATCTTATTTTTCCTCATTCTCCTATGAGAAAGTGATCAATTAAATTGATTTGTTACACATAAAGATGTTCCAATTAATCATCATTATGGAGAGTATATTTATGGGATCACATACAAGTTTAGAAGTAATTAAAAAGTTATTAAACTTATTAAAAATTTGATCTTAATAAGTGGGACAAGAAATCCACCTCCATTTACTTCATAAAACCTCAAACTACAAACCATAATATTTGTTGAATGTGACTGAGATTTCATTAACATTGAAGTAATATAAATAACTAGGTAAAAATTTTCCTTAATATTTTTATGAAGTGTCCAAAATTGTATAAAAATTAGATGTGTTTATGTATAAATGTAAGGTTAGTTTATGTTTTTATTATACACTATTTGTTGTATAGAAAATTAATATGACAATAATTTGGAGAGAAATGAATAGAAATATATGCACCACTGTGACACCAAATAGGCATTGTTGTGGTGCCAGAAGCCCGAAATGCAAGGTAACATTGAGAACTTGGTGGTGCAACGTATTTTTCTAGTGACAGGGTGTTATCATTCAAGTGTCACAGCAAATGTATCGTTATCATAGAAGGTAGTTAAATATGACTAACTAAGGGCCCATTCGGAGCAGCTTATAATTGCGGGTGGTGCTTTTAAAATGTTGTCGTCTCATTTGATT
>NW_018164593.1:792119-792928 GCF_001263595.1 Phalaenopsis equestris
ATATTGCAGGCACAAGTCAACCATGATCCTATTGATGAGAACAATGAAGTTAAATGTGAGTTGGAGAATGTTGCTGATCAAAATATTAGTGCTCATCATGAAACTGAAAAACATTATAATCAGGGTACTGCTGCTCAAGATAGCCAGTCGGCAGTAGATCCCAACTGGTGGGAAGGTGAATCACAGTTCCTTTTGGATTCACAGCAGCTAGCTGCAGGCATTGCGATTTGTGATGAGTTCTTGCTGAGCCAGTCTTCTTGTGCTTCAGATGAGGAAAAAAATGGCAAACCGTCCTTGTCAGTATATGCTCAAATTGGGGTTGAGGATTTGAAAAAGGACCTAGAAGAATGTCAGAAGCTCAGCTGTGATGCCAAATGCTCAAATATTGAACTTGATACACCTCCAGATATGAGACTCAGCCAAATTGTATGATTGTAGCTTGAAAAATTCCCCATATTTTTTCATTCATGCTTTTTTTTTTTTAGTTAAATTCATGCTTTTATTGCAGGAATTTGGTTCGCAAGATAGCTTCATGGCGTGGACAGGAAGCAAACTTGACTGAATTAATAGGTGTATCCACTGTTGCAATTAATTTAAATTATAATTCATAATGTTTTGCCAATGATGATGTTCTAGTTTTTTTATGCTGCCATTGTTGGTAGAGCTCCTAGTTTTGTGTACACTAACATTGACTGGGATGAGTTTATATATTTCTCATCATGATCTGGTTATTTTGTTAGAACACTGCAGATGATTCTGTTAACTATGTTGCTAATGTTGTAGTATTGCATGATGTTTTGATTCGATTA
>NW_018164593.1:793028-826177 GCF_001263595.1 Phalaenopsis equestris
AGTTTGACTATAAGTTTGCTGAAATTTGAGTCTGGTTGACTCTTAATCAAAGTTTGAACATTTTTGCTCAACAGGTTGCTTCTAAATCCGTGCTATGCCTCGAGATTCATGCCGAATAATGAAAATTTGTTCATGGCATATCATTTACTAAGATGTAAACTACAAAGGACAAGTTTTCAACTATGTTTTAACAGCATATTATTAATCAAAATTCTAAGATTTTAGAGTTTCCAACTACTTTATTATATAGCTCTGTAGGATTATTAAGCCCAACGATAAGATTTTAATACCCTTTTAAACATTTGCCTGGTCCCTCATTGACAAAGATAACCATGGTTCCATGCGCACACCCCATTTAAAAATACCGCTGAATGAATTTGCTGTAAATCTTCAAAAATGCTGACATCTCTAATTATAACAACACTAAATCAAATACATTCAATTTGATAGATACTCTTAACATCTAAAAAGTCACTGAAAATTTAAATTGAATTTTACTCGCATCTAATCAAATACCAAAATCTAACAAAATTCATTATTTTCTTACAAACAACCACAAGTACTTCAAAAACAAATGACTAAAAAAACCAGCATAAGTTACTGTAGCGCGGTTGGCAAACATCATTTATAAAAATCCCAAACATGACATTAAAATCAACTATCAGTAGTAGTCAGAAACAAGAAACAAACATTACCGGATAATTGAAGGGGAGCGGCGAAAGAGCGGCGACGGTACGGGAGGAGGAGGAAAGAGGGGATTCCAGGAACAAAAAAGCCCGCCGCCGGAAGACCAGCTCCGCCAAGCGATGCCGCCACTGAAGAAGCCGCCACCGCCGCCATGAACAGCTTTCTCCTTTGTCGCGGTGGTGCTCAAATCAACTGAACTCTTCTTATCGGCTCTTCTTCTTTGCCTCTGCGATGATTCTTTGGAATCGCTCTCCAGCATAACCAGCTCGGCCTGAGAACTAAGCGAAATGGGAATCGACACGTGGCGGCAAGGGATTGTTCGATTGGCCGTCTGCTTATCTTCAATATCCAGGGCTTCGCCAACTCGTTCGGAGTGCTTAGGGTTAGAAGAATTGGGTTTGGCGGCTATTAGGTTTGAGTTGACCTGTTTTCTTAATTAATAATGAGATAAAAATTGAAGTAATAGAAGAGGAAAAATATATATATTTATGTTCTGAAATCATTTTAGCAGGGTCCCGTATCATTTGTGAGTTCGTATAATTTAATAAGGACCTCAGACTGTACAGAGAGTGACAGAGACACATCCATGAAAATATTTTGAGAGAAATTTAAAAAATATATTAAATTTTGTTATTTGATAAATCAGAGAGAGGCAACTCTCCGGATATTTTCTTTGTTATAGGATTAGAGAAATAACGAAGATGTAAAAGAATCTTCGAAAATGAGAAGAAAACAAGTGAGAATCTGTGGCGAGAAAATGAGCGCAAAGGGTTCTTTTCCCTCCCCATTATGTTGTTTTTTCCCCAGTGTCTTGATAAAAGATTGTGACTTGGATATCAGGTATAGTTGGTCGTATGTCAGATATTGTCGGTACGGTGGTCATCTTTGATACATGGATGAAAGGAACAAGTCCCAAGTGTCGGGTGGTGACATTAATAGGTTGTCCCTTCGAGGAAGATGACAACGATCGCACTAGTAGGTGAGCTCGATTTAGTCACTTCGATAGGCATGTTCAATTCAGCTACTTCGGTAGGTGGGATTCATTCAACCATAAATACTAATTTTAATGACGAAAGCCGGACTTGGTGTAACAATATATATCACATTTTCTGGTGATAGTGTTTGCTAGTGTTATTGATGATAGCAGGCGATATAGTATGTTAGCGTCAATGTTTGTTCAATGTTTGTATCAATGACATATGGTTGATGATAGACAAAGAGCTATTGAGCTATTGTTTAGTTAGGTGATTTTAGTTTGATGGCGATGTTGTCAGAAAATTATAATCAAATAACGATGATTGGGGCATCATAGTCAAGTGATTGTAGCAGAAGATTTTAATATGACAATAATGATTAGGGCGATCATAGTCAAGCCATTGTGGCCGAAAGAATGTGATCAGGCGATCTTGATAAGAAGACTGAATTGAATTGATGGTGATTGCAAAACCCTAGTTAGGCGACAATTTTTGCCTTTATTCCTACTTTTTTGTGTATGTTTCATCATATATTTTAGCTTTTCATAATGTTAGTATTCACCGAAATTATCTCAAGATGTGTTTCTATTATTATATATTTTTTTTGTTTTTATTTTAAATTTCTATTATTATATATTTTTTTTGTTTTTATTTTAATACTTGTTTAGTTACTATCTTAATAATTATTTTTATTTTGAAACTTATTTCTATTATGAATATTCAAAGCAAAAAAAAGGGTTCCATCAGATATTTTCACTAATGATTAGGCCTTCGATATCATTTCTCATGTATTTCTCATGTTTATTTCATTATTAATAGTTGGTCACCACCGTTGCTACACTATTTTAGTTTTTAGGATGATACAAAAGTACACCCAAGGCATAAATTTTGCCATCAAAATTGATATCTACAAAACTTAATTGACTTGTGATCAAATTCAATTTGTTGATATGCTCAACACATTTGCTTCTTCAAACATAAAAGACTAAGACTATTGAGTATATGATATATCTTATTAACAACAAATGACTTCTTATGCATATCTGATATTGCCTTTATCATGCATAGTGTGGCATTTTCATTGAGAATGATGAAGGCAATATTTGTTCTGTTAGTTATAGATGAGTAAAACTTAGTGCTTCTTATTTATCAGCTTCCACTTATCTTGATCAACACAGACATGAAGGTTGATGATAGTTTCTTTGATATAATGTAGTATTTTATCTACATATTGTAATTGTTAAAGTCTTGGCTAACAAGCTCGTCCTCCTTGGTCATAAAGCTTTCAGGCCAAAGATAATTGTTGTTGGGAGAGTGATATGATATCAAACAAGACTCAAAGAAGATGGATAAGAAGAGGAAAAAGTTGTTGCAAGCGAAGAGAAGGAAGAATAAAGTCTGCGGCTCTTTCGAGAGAGAAGGAGAATACTGTTTATGCGTTGATTTGAAGCCGAGCCCGAGTCAAAGGAGGAGGAGTCTCGTGCGCATGGGAGGAAGTCGAGCAGCTCGATGCTATGCTCGCTTAGAGGAAGGCTCATGCGTGCGGTATCGAACTCTGCATGCTGTGTTGAAGTCGAGCCCCATTCTAAATCGGAGGAGGAGGCGGTGGCTTCCTGCATTGCAACATACGAAGCAATGGAGTTACAACTTTGTTGAGGGGAGGAAAAGGCTTGTACTTGTGACGCTAGGCTGAGCCGTGACCGAAGGTAGTAGAGTGGCGAGATCTTGGAGTTGTGCGTGAAGTTAGGGCAGCTGACCGAAAATATAAAAGTATATTTAAGTTTTTTTAAATAAGTTAAAAAATATCTTGTTATATAAATAGATACACATATATATATATGTATGTATGTAATATCTTGTTATATAAATAGATACACATATATATGTATGTCTGTGTGTGAGTATGAGTTTAATTAAATAAGTGTTGATAGAAAATTACTTGAATCATGATTGAAACTAGTAGTCCTAAATTTTAGGTGAGCAGGGTGACGTGAATTTCCACTGCGAGGAAAAAAGGAAGAATTTCGTGCAATCGAAAGATTTTAAGATAGGTTAGGATTTTTATTAATTTAATTAATGACTTTAAAACGTGTGTGTTATTTATATGATGTTAATATTATGATATGAATCAGAGATTTAAGAAGTTATATTCAAAAGATTAAGTATTTTGATGGTGGATTTCATAAAGAGAAGAAAAGAGATAAGTGGAGGTAAATATATATGTTTTTCATTTATTAATTGAGTAAATTAACAATATTTTAGTCATTACTTTTAGTAATAGGATTCTTATCTAAAAATATTCACATTCATTTTAATAGAGGTGATGGTCAAAAGAGGTATGTGGAAGAATAAGCTTTTGAGAGGTTTTTAAACAGGCGAGTAATTATTTTCTTATACGTATTAAATTAAAGTTTATTAAATAAAAAATTTCCTTAATACTTAAGACAATTATTTTTATAATTTTATGAATTTTGTAAGCTTAATAGTTTATGGACATAAATAAGGGTAAAAAATGATTTCTCATTGTCTTTAAAAGTATGTAATCTTAAAGGAAATGAAATGTAAAAGTTTAAGTAAATAAGATTACCCCGAGATGATACTCTCAGGGAATGCGATGTACCCGTGCACGATTAAAAAAAAATGTACATTCGAGTGAAAATTTTTTAGGATACCTACGAGTACAATTTTCTATGATAGATTTCGGGTATGACATTGATTTTTTTATGACTCTTAAAGAGGCTAAAAAGAGTAAATGCTTAAATTGAAACTAGGAGGGATAGATTTAAAGTGAAAGCTTAAAATTATATAAAGTAATGAACTGCATTTGCTTTTAAACATTTATATATAGCATTTGTCATATAAATTTAATGCATATTAAAATTATAATTGATCACTAAGTCAAATTTACTGTTAAATTTAATTCTCTTTCTGGGAAAAAAAACTGTAGGTTGATATGTCTGACACAAGGGCTTTAGTTTACAAGAGTAGTACAACTGCTACTAGATATTATGATTATCATTTTCATGCACTATTTATTTTAGTTATATTTTGGCTTCAGATGTCTACAAATTGTTACTATTTTTGAATGTTTAGATGTTATGTGTATTGTGTTTGCAGATGTCTACAAATTGTTACTATTTTTGAATGTTTTGATGTTATGTGTATTGTGTTTGTGGATTATTAGTGGTTGTTTTTCAAAATTGAAAGGTATGAATATGAGTACAACTATTTAAATGTTAATACCATTTGACCGTAACTTCTGACTTGTTTAGCTCTAAGCTATCAGGGCCGGGGTGTAACAAATGGAAACACTATTGTAGTTATTATTGTCTTTATTTTTTGGCTAGAACACCTCATCCATTCATTTTTTAACTCAATTACAAGATCTTATGTCTTCTATAACTAAAAGCCTAAGGTCCACCATCCTCTCTCCCACTTTTACTTTATTTTTTATATGTGAGATGCACCAACACATATGAGGCATCTCCATTTATAGCGCATTGAGGTCATAAATAGTAAGACAAAATGCATTAAAATAATAGTGAATAATATTATAATATAAATATTAAGTAAATGATGATAGATACTGAATTTGTTAGAGTTAGTAAATGATGTATAAATACAGTAAAGATAATTTTATTTTTTATTTCATTTCCAAGAAATTCACATCCTTAATTATCATGTTTTCAAATAATAAATACTATATCAAAAATAAAATCTTATACCAACCTTCATATCTACCCAATATTAAAATATAATTATGATTTTTTAAGGTTGGGAAAAGAATATCATTAATCCAATACACCTGAATCACACTAGGAATATTCCCGATAGAGTAAAAAGCGGCGCAGTAATACGGGAAATATTCTCCCCCGTGTTATTCATGTGTTATTGATGTGTTATTGTGTTATTATAACACCAAGAATATTCTCATGACACAATAACACATAAATAACACACAATAACAAATGAATAACACAGGGAGAATATTCCCCGTGTTACTGCGCCGTTTTTTTTCTTTGTCGCGTTGGGTGTCGTGACGTGATTTCATTGACTACGCACGTTACTCTACGTGATGTAATATTTTTTTGCTCCAGAAGTTTAGTGTAGATAATTCAATAAAAATATTAAGGTTCGGCTCGTTTTCATTTCGAGCTTAAAAATTTGATCGTGTTCGGCTCGTTAGGCTTAATGAATGAGCTGAACATGAGTTATTCACGAACAACGAACCAAATTGACAGCCCTACTCACTTTTCATTATGAATTTTTGTCCGACTTCCTAAGTTCAGATCGAGGTTATCATACTATATAAAAAAAAAATCTTATACCAACCTTCAATATATATATAAAACAAGTTTAGTGTAGATAATTCAATAAAAATATTATTTATTATTAACATACTACATAATTTTCATTAATAATCTACCCTAACTTAAGCCTTACATCTTACATTCATTGCCACTTAGCACGAAAGTTAGAGATCGCCCTCACTTCGTCTTCTTCGCAGGCGGCTTAACCCTCTTCCCCCTCTCCAATGCCTTCGCCGCCGGAGCCATCTTCTTCTTCCCCGGTGCATCTTTCTGCGAAGTCTTCGCTGCCTTGGCCGGACGTGCAGTCACAGTTTTCGGCTTCGCAACCTTAGCCACTGGTTTCAGTTTGCCAACCGACTTCCTCTTTGGCTTTGTATCCGCCAGCTTAGTCCTGTGCTTGGCGGAGAAAGGGGGCTTCGTATTTGGCTTCACCACCGCCATGGATTTCAGCTTAACCAATGATTTTGCCTTTGGTTTGGCTACAGAAACCTTGGGCTTCGGCTTAGAAGTTGCCTTGGTTTTCGTTATCTTAGCTGCGGCAGCGGGGATTTTGTAGGAGTTCTTCACCTTGATAAGCTTTCCGGTGGATGTGAGCTTGCGGAGATGGAAGAGAAGGAGCTTCTTGAAGTTTGGGGGGATGTGGTCCTTGTGGTTCTCCTCGATGAATTTGGTGATCGCATACTGACTGGAGCCTGTCTTCTCCTTCAAAGAAATGATTGCCTCTTGAATCATCTAGGGTTTACCCAAATGAAGAACTCATTAAATCAGATGAAAGGGGAACCTAAAAGGCAATTGCACAACGAAATGTGGATTGCCTTAATATAAGGCGGATGGGTTGCGGGAGCGCGTGGTTTGCGAGGCTTCGTTGGCTTCTTCTCCTTTGAGGCGGGGGGAACCTCCGTCTCGATGGTTGGGTTCACCGGCGCTGGATTTGCGACCTGTTCCTCAACTACTGGAACCTGAATTTCTTCAGCCGCCATGGGATATATCACGATTAATGTATAAGATGCAGAAAAGTGGAGAGAGAAAGAGATGCCGGAGATCGATGAGAGACGATATCGAATAGAAGGGGATTAGATACTAAGAAGCTGCGCGAAAGACGACTCGTGGAAGTTTTTGATTGCAGCAAGGTCCCTTCATTTGGATCTCTGCCTTCAGATTTTTAAAAATGAACCCTTTGATCACTCTCCAATCTACGGCCAGGAGCATTAGATTAGGTGAAGTGATGCAAGAAAGATGCCGAATTGAGCTGTTTTTAGGTGAGCTTAGATGTGCTTTTACTTTCTCTTGTTCCTTGAATATATTAATCTGTGATTGATGGTTAGTGGAGATTTTTTTCACTGTTTTTAAGCTCTGAGGCTTGGCTTTATAATGATCATGGCCTTGCTTGATTTGGTTGAGTTTCATGGGAGATATCCTAATTGCAAGTGTTTTTTTGGTTTTTCTTGTGTTTTTGTGGAACTTTGTTGGATATTATGTATAACCAGGAAAATTATCAAAAAGAATCTTGAGGAGATCAAACGGTCTTGATTAGAAGAGAAAAGATAAAATTTAATAATCTGATGAGAAGCTACGGGAATCTGTGAAGCCGATCTACTGAAGATCATTAGCTAATGAAAGAATGGCCGATCGGCTAAGAAGCCTTTTCCACTACCAAAGAGCCACCCAGGCCAACAATGGATTTCTACACCGATCCTCTTAAGGTCGACCGATTGCCACTCTCAAAGCCGTTCAGTTTCTCAGAATAAAAGTCAAATAACTGACACAAACTAGTTAAGTCGACGGATTTAATGGCCGATCGGCTAAGAAGCCTTTTCCACTACCAAAGAACCACATAGGCCAACAATGGATTTCTACACCGATCCTCTCAAGGTCGACCGCTTGCCACTCTCAAAGCCGCTCAGTTTCTCAGAATGAAGGTCAAATAACTGACACAAACTAGTTAAGTCAACGGATCTAATGACCTGACGATCGTGAGGCTTAGAGAGTGGCAATATCAATAATTGATATGAAAATGTGCTAATATTAGTTATGGATGTGAAAGAGTCTCAATATCAGTTATAAATACTGAAAGTCTCCAGTAGTACTTATAATTATGAAAGGTGCAAAAGGGGTTAATATTGATCTGTAACGCTCTAATAAAGTAATGGGCAAAATTAATAAGAATAATGACTTGCAAAGCCCCCATTGAAGTGGGGGTAAGCATGTAATTGTATCAAGGCTTCTCTATGATTATAAATAAGGACCATTTTACGAATAAATAGACAGATCTTCTTCTCTGCACTGTTTATTTTGTACTCCATACTCACTCTTTCTTTTTTCTCTTTTATTTCCTAAGCTCTATCCTTCGAGGTATGTTCCAAAGGATAAGTCAGGATTCAACCTCGAGCATGGACGTGCCCAGACAAGAAGTAGAGTACACAACCAAGAAGTAGCTCAACTTAGAGACAATGCTACCATGGAGTGCACCAAGGAACTTGTGCAACTGCAGATTTAGGAGCTAAAAGATCAAATGATGATTGCCATTCTAAATGCTATAATTCAACAAGACTAGCAACGACTTTTCTTATCACGGGAACCTCGTGAGAAACCACATCTCGAGGAACCACCTCAGGGGAACCACAAACGCTTTGTGGTTAAAGAGTCGCCTAGGCACCCAAAAGACATGAAGACCCCAGTACATTGATAGTTTTGGGTCCACGCCGATGGAAGGACATAAACTCGTATACAATGAAGCACCCCAGCAACAACCGCCAAAGAACACTTTCTCTCGATAAATCCTAGAGGCCAAACATCCAGAGAAGTTTAAAACTCACGACCTCAATCTTATAAGGGTCAGACTGACCCCGTCTACCACATCGCTGCCTTTGAGTCGGCAATGGGTATGCTGAGGATCACCGATGCGTTACAAGTGTAGGTTGTTCCTTACCACGCGAAGGGAGTATGCTCTTATGTGGTTCAATGCCTTGTTGATGGGAGTGATCCACTCTTTTATAAAGTGCAAGAAGCTGTTTGTGGCGCACTTTGCCAGTACCTGGAAACCTCTGAAGAAGTAACAAGCCCTTTTTTAGATCAAGCAAGGAGAGAATGAGAGTCTTCGTTCTTATATCAACCATTTCATGAAGGAGATGTTGGAGGTGCAACCACTGATCGGACAAACCACTTTGACGCAAGGAGTTTGGATGAAGCGATTCAAATATAGCTTGGGCTTGTGCGAGCTAAAGTCTTTGGCGGAGTTGTTGGAGATGACCATCATCCATATTATCGTCGAGGAAGGTGTTATCAATTTCTCCCATTGCCTAATGGAGACTTTCGAACGTCATTCGAAGAAGAGGGCATCGCAAGATGACAGTAAAAAAACTACGAATAAAAAACATCCTTCCGTCGCTTTTTCTATGAGAACGATTGGCATACTCGGGACTGCAACAGAGACAAAAATAACTGGCTTCAAACCCAATACTCTCACTAGAGGCCGTCTCATTACAAAGGACAACCACACCATGAAGCACAAAAGACCCCTAAGGATCTGAATGACCGAGCTTATGGAGGCCATTCAGAACAAGAAATATTTTAAGAAGGTTCCACTGATGAAAACAGGAGCTTCTCTCCGGAATTCCAACAAGTATAATGATTACCTTCGAGACCAAGACCATGACATGGAGGAGTGTCGTCGTCTCCAAAGTTCAGTCGATGCTTAGGGAAAAAAAACTCAAAGAGTTCATCGCTGTCGGAGTTGACACACGTCAATAGGGCAAAGCTCCGATGGAGTAGTCGTCAGATGAACATGTCCACATGAATGCTATACATATCGTTGGGGTAACCTTGACCATCTTTGAAGGAGGCGGAGAATCATCTCGTCGGGCCAGTTAGAAAAGATTCTGATCGGATGAGGTGTTCACAATTGCTTCCTCCTAGAAGCATAGCCATCCCCCCATTGTCTTTACCGACGCTGATTTATCCCAGAAGGGAAATCCGTACAATGACACTATCGTCATTACCCTCTTGATCAACAACTACCAGCTAGGTAGTTTCTTGGTCGACCTGGATTGTTGTGAACATGTTCAAAACGGTGTTCGAGAAGATCGAGCTCAAAATCGATTGGTTAACTGGGCCAATCGGCTTACTCTTCGGCTTTGACATTATCACTCTAGGTGTCTCCTAGGGTGAAGAAGACAAGCAATTTACAAGCACAAAAAACTTCTTGGTGGTAGAATCCTCATCCATGTACAACGCCATTTTCGACCGTCCTTTGCTGAATAGTTACCGGGTGGTTACCTCCACATATCATGTAGCAGTAAAATTCCCCAATGACGGGAAGATCATCACAATTTGCAGGAACCTTGAGCAATCTCAGAGCTGTCGCCTTTGAGGGGTCGCTAACATGGAGCAGGAGTCGCTTGACATCCAGATTCGATGGGAAGGGGGTCTCTAAACCAGTACAACCACCCTCGAAATCGTTGCATCTGCTGAAGATCCTGGTCAATTTTTTTCTAATAAATGAACATTTTGATGCAGGGTATAAATGTTTGTTGGTACAGACCCTCTACGAGCATCGTGACGTTTTCTCCTGGACAACACCTAAAATGCGTGGAATTTCGATCGACATCACTTGCCAACGGTTGAACATCAACCCGACCTTACGACCTATGAAACAAAAGAGTCAGTCATCAGATAGAGCTCTGGTTGAACCAATTTGCGAGGAGGTGATGAAACTGAAGGAGGCCAGTTACATCCGTCAGGTCCATTACCTAACCTTGGTCTCCTATGTCGTGATGGTGTAAAAGGCCAATGACAAGTGGAGAATGTGTGTGGATTTCACGAATCTCAACACCGCTTGTCGAAAAGGCAGCTACCCATTATTGAAGATCGACACGTTGGTTGATGCAGCAGTCGGGTACACGGTTATGAGCTTCTTGGATGGCTTCTCCGGCTACCACTAGATAAAGATGCACATGACATATTCAAAGAAGAAGTCTTTCATAACCAGTGAGGGTGTCTATTATTATAATGTAATGCTCTTTGGGCTTAAGAATGTTTGGGTTACGTACCGACATCTTATGAATGTAATATTTTATAATCAAAAATAGAAAAAAATGTTGAAGTGTATTTTGATGATGTGTTAGTTAAGAGTTAGTCGACTGAACAGTACATTAGTGACTTACAAGAAACCTTTCAAACTTAGGAATTATAACATGAAACTTAATTCACATAAATAAACTTTTGGGGCGTCAACTAGAAAATTTCTCGATTATCTTTTTAACTCTCGAAGACATAAAAATTAATCCAGAAAAAGCCCAAGCTTTTTTGGACATGCATTCCTCATGCACCACTAAAGAGGTACAAAAATTTACTGGTCGGATTGCAGACTTAAATTGTTTTATCTCTAGATCGGGTGACAAATGTGTGACATTTTTTCTAACTCTTAGGAAATAAAATGAAACTTAATTCACAGAAATGCCCTTTCGGGACGTCAATTGGGAAATTTTTTTATTATCTCTTAACTCTCGAAGGCATGAAAACTAATCATGAAAAATCCCAAGCTTTATTGGACATGCATTACCCATGCAACACTAAAGAGGTATAAAAATTAACTAGTAAGATAGCTGGCATCAGTCGTTTTATCTCTAGATCGGGAATGTGCGACATTCTTCTGAACACTAAGGAAAACCAGATGATTTAATTGGTTGGATGAATGCGAGCTAGCATTCGAAAGCTTAAAAAAGTTCCTGGCATCTTCACCACTTCTCCAGAGTCCAAGACTAGATGAGGAACTCTTGCTGTACCTATGCGTCGGACCCGAAGCCGTTAGCTCTATGCTTGTTAGAGAGGAGCTGAGAAAGCAGTTCCCAATATACCACACCAGTTGGGTCCTCAGAGGCATCGAAATCTGACATCCCATCATGGAGAAGTTATTTTTTGCTCTAATTATTTATGCTCGCAGGCTTCGACTTTATTTCCAAATGCATTTGATCCGGGTCATCATCGATCATCCGCTCAAAGTGGTCCTCACACAGTCAAAACATTTTGGTCGACTTCTCAAATGGACGGTGGAACTTAGTGAGCTTGACATCTACTATATACCCCAGACGACAATTAAAACACAAGCAATTGAGGACTTCTTGGCAAGCTTTTTCAAAACATACAAGCCAAGCGAAGTCGTCATAGATGAACGAACGTGAGTTTTTCATTTCGATAGACCCTCCAAACCAGCAAGCGCAGGGATCATATTTGCTCTGAGCAGCCCGACGAGAGATCATATCTACCATTCGATCGTCATGGAGTTCGAGGTTACCAACAATCAGGCGGAGTACGAAGCTTTAGTCGTCGTTCTATGCCTCGCGTATGAGATGGGTGCCCGATATATTCTGTTAAAATCAAACTCATTGTTGCTGGTAAATCAAGTGAATAGAAAATTTGAGGCCAGAGACGAAATGATGGACATGTACCTCAGCAAATCTCGGAAGGAGATCATGAAATTTGCTTACTTTCAAATCAAACATGTGGGTCGGGAGGAAAATCAAGTCGTCGGCATCCCATCCAAGCACAACGGTTAATCTGACCGACAATTAAGGAACCCGAAGCCATGGAGATGGAGACTGAACAAACCAAGAGCCGAATGGATTCGTACATCCTTTACCTCGAGACAAAGTTATTGGATGATATTATTGACCCGAGGTGCTTCAAAATCAAAGCCGCATTGTACTTGATGATTCAAGGTAAACTCTTCAGAAGATTAGCCACTGCTTTTATTTGAGGTGTCTAAGAGAAGATGAAACCTGAGCTCGAGGCAACCAATGTTTATCGCGTACCTGCAAGTCCACTCGTCTCGGAGTTTAGCCGCATGCGACTCTCCTATATCATCACGGCGATGGCCTCATCTAGTGAAGGGATCATCATCTGGGTTAAGAGGAATGTTCTCCTTTGATCAAAGGTAGGGTTTAGATGAGTCAAAAATTGTGTAATCCTCATATGTAAAACCGCTCCAGATCGATGGAGTACCCCCTGAATCTATATATCACCCTGTATCACAGTCTCTATCTCATGTTGAATCTGGAACACTTTCATTTAGTTCTCAATTCTAACATAAATTTTCTTCAGCTTCGCCCATATGTCCCTCACCTATTGAATGTCATCTAATGATGGGGCAATCGATGGAACCATTGAGTTGAGAAGCCAGGTGTAAAGTAAGGCATGTGTGGTTCTCCACTCATTCCCTTTAGCACTTTCACTCTTTAGCTCGAACTTCGTCACATTTCCCTCTAGTCTCTTCCCTACTAGAGCAATCTTGATTCGGCTGACCAACTCATATACATGGTCGGTCCATCAAGTTTCAGATCTACGAGAGGGAGATCTATATTCACCTGCTTTCGAAGCACGTGTTGTCGAGACTCCAACTCTCCAATGAAATGATGGGGCAATCGCTTTCGAAGCACGTGTTGTCGAGACTCCAACTCTCCAATGATGGGGCAATCGATGGAACCATTGAGTTGAGTAGCCAGGTGTAAAGTAAGGCATGTGTGGTCCAAGACCTTCAAAACTTAAGAATCTATCTTCATCATAAGCTCCAATTCTTTACTTCCTAAAGTATCCTCATCTACTGACATCGTCAATCATAAGGAACCGAATCTAGATCACACTCAAATTTGATTCTTCACGTCTGTACGTCGCGATCACGTCAGTGATTGCTTCGTGGCCTTCCTTTCAGGTTTGCGATCAAGTCCTGACCTCCCTAGTTAGCTCTAATTGCGACTGTATTGCGATAGTTCACGTTGATCCCGTCGTTGCCTTCCCAATTAGCTCTAATCGCGACTGTAGTGAGGGCTCACATCGCGATCCCATCGTTGTCGTCCTAGTTAAGTCTAATAGCGATTGGATCTGTGGTTTCACGCTGCAATCCCATCGTGGCCATCCTAGTTAGCTCCAATTGCAACTGTATCTGAGGTTGCACGCACGCCATACCGTCCCAGTTAGCTCTAGCTGCGGTTGCTTCGTGAGGACGAAGCAGAAGGAAGAGAAAAATAGGAGTTTTGGGTCTTTGTAAATCGATCCTCGTTGGATTGAGCACCACCGACGACTAATGATGGCTAGGGTTAGGGCTCTGATATCATAAATAATTAATTGTTCTGAAAAAAATTTCTCATTTCATTAATAACTTAGACTTATATATAGCTTTATAATATTTTTACAAATAAATCCCTAAACTTCCTTTATTTATAAATATGACCATAAATTAAATACAAATCTCAACAGAATGTGTTTGTGATGCAATTATTTAAACCTAAATATTCTATTTGTTCCTAGCATCGTAATTAGCTAGCCTACTTTATTAATTTCTCTATTTTCATTTATATTAATGAACCGTGTTTAGTTATGTGGTAATTAGGAGCAGAGACCACAATCTTGGTTAGGGAACAATGGTCTATTAACCTACCTCTCTATTTTCATGTTTATGTTTTCTTAGTCATGAAGAAGATTTTATGCTTCTTCATTCCTTTTGGCATATTCCTATTTTCCATTGCTTGCAGTTGATTACCAAGTACTAGACCAACTTGGTATCAGATCTAGCCATGGTGGATGCATGCAACATTTCGATGTGTGATGGTGAGTTGGGACACCTTTCGTAAAGTTCAAACTGGTCTTGAATGAAAGTTAGATGTTTTAACCACTGAGTCTCAATTCTCAGTCAACAAGGTGTGGCAGTAACTTCCGTCCATAAAAAATGAAGGTATTGCAAATCTGACAATCATGTTGGCTGTCGTGGCACCCACGCCATTGAATCATGATTGTAAGCAAGCCCAACAATTTGATCCTCCAGTTAGCTCCGATGAAGAGACGTTTTATCTTTGACACACCCACTTTTCGGATTTTAACTCTGATGGAGATAATCTAGTCCACAAAACTCCAAATCGTGCTCACCCACAAGCTGATTGTGTTTACCATGATTGTAAAGTAAAGATTGGCATCCCTTACTTTGAGGGACATTTTCATATTGAGGACTATCTTGATTGGGACCTGGCCGTCGATGCCTTCTTTGGTATATTGTTTCCGAAAAATAAGCTTTTTATGTTGTTGTTTGAAGGGCTGTGCTGAAGCATGGGGGCAACAACTCATCCAATCTTATTTGAGGGAGGGGCGAAGGCCCATCAAAAGTTGAGTTCGAATGGAACAACTCTGATGCAGTCATTTCTTGCTTCTATATACATTCAATATCAATGTTGCGCTCAAGAGAATAGATCGATTAGTGCTTACACCGAGTAGTTTCGTCGCCTTAATGCTCAAAATAATCTTAGTGATTCTAACTAATAAATTGTGGCTCGATACGTTAGAGAAATGATGGCAATCCAGAATAAATTAAAGATGAATGCGGCATAGTCTCTCTCCCAAGCATTGATCTATACTAACAAGACCTAATTGTAGCTTAACATGGGGCTTCAATATCATTGTGCATTTGAATAGTAGCTGCTGCACCTTGCTGAACCTTCTGCTGAGGTCACCAAAGGATTTGGCCTGAACTCCTGTCAGCTCCTGCCCATGCTTAAGGTGTCCCATCCATCTCTTGATTGGGGACAACAAAGTGACTGGTAAAGTCATGTCTCAATCGGATAATGTGTATCATCAACTTGAACCTTCAAAATACTTTATGTCATAATCAATTTTTGAAACATTTGATAAAATCTTGACGAAATAAAATGTAGCTCAAATTTTGGATTGCTCGGATTTGAATCGAAATAATTTTATAAATTTTACGCATGAAATCGAGCAATTCAATATAAAGCACTATTAATTATGAATGATTTGGGAAATATAAATGTTAGTTATATGTTTATTAACCTAATTAAATCTTAATTATGTTAATTAATCTCTCTCTTAATCCTCTGCATTGTAGCCTACCGACCTTAGCCACTTTCATTTCCTTCGTTCGGTTGTATTGGGCTCGAAAGCTTCACATTCTTTCTTCCTCTCCTATTTCCTCTCTCCTGTCCGTTCCCTCGTTTGGTCTCGTCGCGTGTAGGGCTGTCAAAACGGCTTGTTGTTTGCAAACAGCTCGTGTTCGGCTCGTTAATAAGAAGCTCGCGAACAACACGATTAAATATTTGTTCGTTCGTGTTCTGCTCGTTTTGGCTTGAAATACTACTAATCAGTTAAATATTTGTAGCATTTTTAAAAAGTTCAATTAACTACAAGGCTACAAAGATTTATAATCAATTAAACGATTAATTAAGAAAACAAAATAAAAATTATTTAATTAGATTCAAATTATGTTTTAAATCTTGCCCCAATCCTTAACATCTTATGGCGACGGGATTAGGGTTGTCAAAACAACTCTTTGTTCGTGGGCTCGTGTTCGACTCGCTAGGCAACCGAGCCGAACACGAACACACTTTTTGAGCTCGAAATATAAACGAGAGTTCGGCTCGTTTACACCCCTAGTCGCGTGAAGCCTCCCGCGAACTCCCGCAAAGAGCCGCAACTCTGCACTGTAGCAAGCGGCAGCTCGCTATTTAAAGCCCCAGGACAAATTCTGTAAGTAGGATATTCCTTTTTTTTACTTGCACTTTCATTCTTAGTTTTGCTTCATTTTTCGTACCTTTTTCCTTTCCGGTAGCCATCAAATGCGTCGATAGTGTGTCAGAAGCGTCGCACGTATTTTGTGAGCTTCCAAAAGGATTCTAGCACGATATCAGCGTAGGAGAAGTGTGGTTGAAGGTGATGAAAAGTAAATGTGGTGTCTTTGAAAAAGGATTAGCCGTCGAGAAAGCCGTTTAAAGTATGTTTTCACAAATCAAAGATCCTTTAAGCTAAATTACTTAGTGAACTAATATATTTATGAATTCCTAATTCGTTTAAGATTTTAGGTTGGTTACGTGAGGCGACGAGTTCGAGTCAAACATGTAGAAGATCATCGTAGAATAGCTCCGTAGATCCAGGTAAATAATTATTTGTTAATTTAAGAAGAATAATTCAATTTACGAAAATCACTTAAATCTTAAAGTTTAATATTATATTTTATATATTATTGAGCCAAACATAAAAGTCACCGCAGACTTTAGTGTGGTAACTGAGGTGAGTAATTATATTTTTAATATTCAGTAATTTTATTTATATCAGAATGTATGTTGATTTATGTTTATGTTTTGGTTCAGTTAGAGTTTTATTATAGTAGATTTTTCATATTGTTAGATCAGAAAAGATATGCATGACAAAAAAAATAATACAAGATATGTATGAGATGCATGATAAATATAATAGGAAATGATGTGCATGAATGAAAGATATGCATGAGACGAATAATATTTAGATAGACATTATATGTAAAATAGAATTGTAAGATAGACATATAAGAAATATATGCATGTGATAAATATATGAATGATATAAAAAATATGCATGATGAATAATAACACAACAGAAAAATATGCATTTTAGTAGATTACATAGAAATGTTACAGAATAATATATATTATAAAGAATGACATAATTTACATATGAATGCTTGTATGTTCATCTTCAGAGGAGGATTTTAACTCATAATGGTACAGGCAGAGGACACCAGTGTACCCGCCTGTATAGAATTTTTTTACCACCCCAAACAATTGTGATGATTAGTTCACTAACTGTTGTGCAGACAGAATAATATCGGTCAGGAGAAAGTAGACCAGAGCTTATCTCTCCAGATAATTGTGATGTTTACATTGCTAACAGCTGTTCCGACTAGATAATATCGATCAGGGTCAGGTAAGGGTCTTTCTACCTTAGACAATTACGATGTGTAGATCGCTAACCGCTATGCCAACGGGAGCCAACGGGGCAATATCGATCAATGTTGTGTTATGTTTGTTGACGGTGATTCTCACAGAGATAGATGAGTATATAAAGTATAAAGTAAAAGTAAAGTTAAAGTAAATGCTTATAAAAGATTGAGTATGTTCATTTAGAAAAGATCATTGATCAATGTATTAACAAATATCAAATTGCTTTTAAAATATGAAATACCAACATATTATAAGATTTCTTATAGACTCCCATACATAATTGAATTATTCTCATTGAATTATTGTAATTTAGAAGTGTGATTACTCCTAGGTTATCTTTTGATAACTCATTATGTTGGTTTAATATTATTTTAAGGTTTTAAATATTTGAAGATGAATAGAAGAATAAATGTGTATAGAAGATGAGAACAACTAACGAAAAAGTACAAATTTCTGCTTATTAATTTTAATTTATTTCTTTAGTGGTTCTTTTATATTTTTATTTGAATATTGAATTGTTAGTAATAGAAATAGAATAGCAGAGAATTGACTTTCACTGTTTGTTCCTATCTTGGTTAACTCCAAGCACAGGACCGGGTCATGAAAATTTCGTTACCACAGGTCAAATCAATGCCCCAATCGTAAACAAGTTCAATTTGTGGAAGGAGAGTTTGAACCAGAAGTTGGGAACATTGAGATATGTCCAGTTGAGAGTGCATAAGTTGAAGTCATGCTGGTTGATGAGGGTGAAATCGTAAATTGTGTTTTGGAGAAGGTATTATTTGCTCTAACATGTCATGCCATTTTCAGGACAAGGTGCAGAATTGAAGGCAATGATTGTGAATTGATTATAGACCACATGTTTGTTGAAAATGTAATAGCTAAGGCGGTAGTGAGCTGCTTCTGAGATGAAGTCGGTTTGGTGTTGCATATCCCGCAAAGGCAGAAGCTGGTCTAGGAGCTCACTAGTAGATGGTTTTGCACTGTTGTAGGAATTTCAGTTACCATCTACTGCAGTTCCAATAGTAAAACTGCATATAATATAGTTCCTAATTTATATTCTTGCAAGATTTCAGAACCAGAGACATATATTAACTGTAGCATTCTCTGATTTTGCCTCTTTTTTTGACTCAAAAAGTGGGCAAATGCCTTTATTTTCTTCCTTTTCATTCTATTATATATGCATTGACACACCCGACATTTTAAACCATTCCTCAAATTACCAAATCCTGCGTACTATAACATGAAACACATTGATATCTATTACATCACATAATACCATGCAATTTCTGCCTATGGAGAAAACCATGTTACACATATCAGTGACGGGCACTTCAATCCCCTTTTATAACTGTAATCTTCAATTTATTTTTTCATTTATATAGCCTTTCAGGTGTGCTCGAACTTACTGAAGCACCACAGTCATTTTTCCGATGTGTCACTACCCTTTTATTGATGTTTGTTTGGTTATATAATCATCATTCTTGATTGTTTTGTGCAATTTTCTTTCAGCTGCACATTGTCCTTGGTTTCTTTCACCATTTTTACTGTACAAAATAGATTAATTTTTCTGATGTTGCATGACCTCATATGGCTGGCTTCTTATGCTCTTGTTTGTAGTTCTCATTTTATCCACTTAGCATCCAATTCCTACGTATATACTAATCTTATACTTAAACTTTACTTTTTTACATTTACACCACCTGAATCTTTCATATCACATTAAAAATACCACCATATTGCTTTTTTAAGTGAATTACAATTTTCCATGCATAGGTTTATGGCACCCAGGTGTTATTATTGTAAATATTGAACTATGGGTGTTAAATATGTAAATATGAAAGAATTGTGTGGTATGTAAGTAAATTTCCCGAAACTATATATATTTAACCGTTCTTTTGATTTGCTGATCTGCGTCTGATCTCTAATTTTCTTCACAATTTTATGATGTAGGTTGCACTATCTTCCATTAAGTTTCCCTGCTTGTTTTCTGTTGTAATTGATGTTCTGATTTAGCAGCTTGTTCTTTACTCGCTTGTCATCTCTGTATTGAGTTCTGTTGCGTACTCTTGGAGTTAGGGGTGTAAACGAGCCCAACACGAGCGAGCCAGGCTCAGCTTGTGTTCGGCTCGTTTATATTTCGAGCTCAAAACATGTGTTTTTTTGGTTTTTTTTTTTAACGGAGCCGAACACGAGCTGTTCACGAACAAAGAGTCCTTTTAACAGCCCTAATCACGTAGTCATAAAACGTCAATGCCTATGTATTTACACATTGAACGCCCAAATTTCATTTTTTTACATTATACAACCAAAATTTCTATATATATAAAATATTAAAATGATATAACTAAATTTAATTTTTTTAATTTTTTAATTATTTCGAGTCAAAACGAGCCGAGCATGAATGAACAAATTTTTGTTTATGCTCTGGTCGTTTATAAATCGAGCTCAAAACAATTATTTGTGTTTGGTTAGCTTGCTTAACGAATTAATCGAACACGAGCTTCTTAAAGAGTCGAACACGAGCTATTCAACACGAGCTATTCGCGAATAACGAGCCGTTTTGCCAGCCCTACTTGGAGTTATACTTTTAAGAATGAGAAATTTTCAGTTTCTTACACGGTTATTGAGTAGTGTTTAAATTAGATTTAGCTTATTGTTCAATAAGCCTTGCGAGGTGTTTGGCTGCACTTAAAGTTTAGGTTAAGTAGGATTTAGTAAATCCGGTAAATCCAGATTTATAAAATCCAATGCTGTTAAAGCCAAGAAGATGTTTGGTATGATTTAATTTTAAATTCACTTAAATTCATCTCTTATGTTTGACATTTTATTAGGATTTAATTTTCTTGTGCGCTGAATCCATTAAATCTACCCAAAAATTGGATTTAGTAAACCTAAATTTATGTAAAAAAATTAGTGGAGGGAGAGATTTGAATTTAGCAAACTGTCGGATTTATTTCATGTTTTTTTCGTGTTTGGATGGATTTACATTAAAATTACATGTAAATCTTATCAATCCTGTGCTACTGAACGCCGTTTTGAGCGTAATGATTTGCTTATTTGAAAATAGTTTAAAAATGGCAATCGCTTCTGCAATCCTGCGTGTTTTCTAGAAATCGTGGATCGGGATGGAGAGCAAAATTTTTTTTTTTTCATCAAATTATATTAGTAAAATTTTAAGAGTTTTTCACTCTAAATTCTATACTTAATTTTTGTTTCATTTCTTATTGAGCCTATTAAATGTGATTTTGATGTTATTTATGGAGAATTTTGAATCCAACATTCCTAAATACTTGCACTTTAGAGACATAATTACAGTTTTTTTACTTGATTATCATTATTATTGTTATTTTATTTCAAATGTTAAAGCATAAATTGACTATACAAAATTCATCTCATGATTTTGAAAATTTAGTTGACTAAGCTAGTTGGGATGGTCTGGGCTACTGTGCTTGTTTATTGCATTTAGAAGGTTTCTTTTTCATATATTCTCTGAAAAAACTATTTGCTTATTTATTTTGTCACAAGATGACTCAAAAGTATTTTCCCCTAAAATGTAAATAATAACACTCACGATTTTACATTGCGTTTATTATTATTATTTTTCTTTCATTCTTTTTGAGGCACAGGCTGAGCACTTGAATTTGACAATTTTGATTATTATATGTACATCGAAAATATGTCCGCGCTGATCTTGAGGAGATCTAACGGTATAAAGGAGAGGAGTAGAATGAATGACTCGCTGATGGAAGATCATGAGACCCACTTATCCGACCGAGTGCAGTCGTTTGAACCTAAGCCAGCAAACCCAAAACCAACCGAGTCACGAAGACAACCAAGTAATTTGAATATGAGTCATTAGGTCTGAAATGCGATAAAAAGACATTCAAGTCAACCGGCACAAAGAAGCCGACTTAACAGAAGACTCGACCCGTCATCATCTTTGATCATATTGGGAGTGTTATTATCAATGGTCGACGACTACCTCGGCCGATTGAACCAATTATGCTGACCCTAAGCTTTTCAGGCTCAACTGACCGTCAACACCGACTAAGTCTAGCCAACTGAATCGGTCTTGCCCAGCCAAAGTCAAGTGCTTGAACACCCACAACCCCTTCTCCGTACTCGCCCCAAAGTGGGTGCTTGAGCACCCACAACCCAGCGCCCAAGTGATCGGTGCTCGGTCTGGAATTTAGACATCTAAACGCTAAGCAATTGGTTTGGAATTTTGACATACGGGTTCTTTGGCTCTGGCTCTACAAACCCAACAATCTCCCACCTAGCATCAGTCCTCTGAAACTGCACCTCCATTGAATCACCTTCATAGTCACATACCATGGTGTAGCTTACTTGTGATCTCAACCTTCATGAAATCCAACTGAAGTCAAGCTTAGCTTCAGTTTCTCAATAGTCACTACCTTTGTCAACATATCCGCAAGATTTTGAGCTGTGTATCTTTTCCATGATCAACTGCCCATCTTCAAGAAGAGAGTGAAAAAAATTATACCTCAGCTAGATGTGTACTATCTTCTGCAACCTGCAAACCCAACTAACCACTATGTTCCTTAATGTAAAGACATATCTCATTGTACTTCTTTTATTGTCCACATCTCCTGTCAGGCTTGAATCTACAAATCCGTGTAGACTTATCCCTGCAGTTCTATAGCAAAGTGTTCTATTGATTGTTCCCCTCAAATGCATGAAAATCCACATTATCGGCTCCTAATGATTCATGTCTGGATTTTCATATACCTACTGATCACTCCCATTATACAGGCAATATCTGACATGGTACAAATCATTGCATACATTAAATTTCCAACTGCTTAAGCATAAGATGTTCTCTCCATATGTGCTTGATCTGCTTCAGAGTTAGGAAATTGCTTCTTAGATAGTTTGAAATGGCTACCTAAGGGAGTGCTAGTTGGTTCCGCCTCACTCATGTTGAATCTCTATAGTATCTTCTCCATATAATTTGCCTGAGACAATTTCAAGGTTTTTGCACTCCTGCCCCCGCTGATTCTCATCTCGAGGATCTTCTTGGTTGGACCTAAATCATTCATCTCGAACTCACTTGATAACTGTTCTTCAGTTACCTGATTTTTTTCATATCCACTGTTGCAATCAGTATGTTATTTACATACAAGAGAAACAAGATATAATAATTATCAAAGTGTTTGATGAAGCAACAATGGTTTGCTTAGCACAACAAGTACCCATTGTCTGCATGATCCTATCAAAACTCCTGTACCACAGTCTCGGGGCTTGCCAAAAAGATTCTTCTTCAATCTGCAAACCAAACTCTCTTTGTCTGGAATATTGTAACCTTATGGTTGCATCAAGAAAGCTATATTTATATCCATTTGCTCCAGATGTAGATCTTATTTTACTACCAGACTTAGTACAACAATGACAGTAGTTATCTTCACCATTGGGGAGAAGATCATTGTATAATCCACTTCTTCCATCTACAGAAAACCCTTCACAATAAGTCTTACCTTGTAGCGCTTGCTACCATCTGACTCTTATATTAGTCTGTAGATCTACTTGTTGTGTAGTGATCTTTTGTCATTTGGTAGTACCGTTAAATCTCACATTTGATTTGACTCTAAAGATTGCATTTCTTCATCAGTGATAAGCTCCCACTCCCTTGAATCTTCAACTTGATTGACCTTCTCAAAGCACTCTGGTTCACCATTATCAATTAGTAATCAATAGTGTAAAGAAGGAGAATATATGTGTACGGGTCGTATCACTCTGCTGGATTTTCTGACTTCTGTAGCAGGTGACTGGGGACTTTCAGCGTTCCTTCTGGTTGAGCACTACTTCTTTCTCCACCTTCCTTATCACCAGTGTTTCTTCAGAAGTAGCTGGTGGGTTATCCTGAGTTTTGACATTGTCTTTGTACATCTCTCTATTTCGTTGAAAATGATGTCTCTACTTCTGATGAATTTTTAATTCTATTATTCTTAGAACTTGTACCCAAATTCATCTGAGTCATACCCAATGATGGTGCACTTGACAGATTTCAAGTGAAGCTACCTCCTATACTTGTGGCAACATGAACATATGCATAACACCCAAATACTCTTAAATGAGGTAGATTTAACTTTTTGTTACTCCAGACTTCTTCAGATAAGCCTTCCTCAAAATGTACTGATGGACTACGGTTAATCATATAAGCTGTAGTGTTTACTATTTCAGCTTAAAACTGTTTTGGCAAGCCTGCATGAATCCTCATGCTTCTAGCACATTTTGTGATTGTTCTGTTCATGTGCTAAGCCACACCATTCTATCGCGGTGTCCTTAGAACATTGAACTCACAGAAATTCATAAACTTTTGATCACGATACTTGCCACCATTATTTGATCTAAGACATTTCAACTTCAAGTCTGTCTCATTTTCTACCATAGCTTTCCAATTTCTAAAGAATTTAAAACATCAAATTTTTGCTTTAATAAATAAACACATACATTCCTAGTGTGATCATCAATGAACGTGATAAAATAACGAGAACCTTCAATGGACGGAACTTGAGTAGAACCTCATACATCAGTATGCACTAACTCCAGTATCTTTGATTTCACCACTGACCTGCTCTTAAGGAAAGAAACTTTCTTTTGCTTTCCATAAATATAGTCTTCATAGAAATCCTGATCAACTGATTTTAAACCTTGAAACTTATTTTTAGAAAATAGGGACTTCATATCTTTCTCGTTCATATGGCTGAGCCTACGGTGCTACAGACCTGCATCCGTCATGGTTCGAGTCACATCAATGAAATCAGTCATTTCATTGATCAGATAAATGGTGTCTTCAATGATGCCCTGAGCTATCACTAATGCCCCTTGGTCACCTTCCACGAATCACTTGTGAAAGTAGTCATGAGTCCTAACTTTACCAGTTGACTCACAGAGATGAGATTTCTCTTCAAACTTGGAACATATCTAACTTCAGTAAACTTCCAAACTGTATAATTTAGTAATATGATATCAACATCACCCTTTTTGTATGATACCACATGTCTTATTATATCCCAAATAAACATTCCATAGATCACTCTCAGTGTAGTTCTTAAATACCTCTTTATTGAGGCAAGCATGAAAAGAGACACCTAAATTTACCATCCAAGATTCAGTGTTGACTATGGATAACACCACCGGGTCATTTTGGATATCATCAGTGGAGACATTTGTAGAAAGACTCCTTTCTTGTCATCCACCACCAGTTTTCCTTGGAGCTTTGTAGTCCTTGAAATGCCACTTCTTACCTCAATTTCAACATTCACCTCTACTTGACTTGAGTTTTCCTCTCTTGGACTTGGATCTTCCTCTACTTGTATTCCTGCCCATGATGTCATCGAAGTTCAACTTCGAAGCCCCTGAAAAATTACTCACCACCATTATCAAACCATCCCAGCTGTTCGACAGTGAAGATAGTATCACCAACGTTCTGATCTTATCATCAAACTTGATCCCTACATAACACAACTAGCTTGTCACAGTGTTGAAATTATTGAGATGTTTTGCCACTGAATTGTCTTTCACCAGCTTCATGTTGAATAATTTCTTCATTAGAAAAATCTTATTGGAAGTAGAAGTTTTTTCATACATCTTTGTCAGTGCCACCATGAGATCCAATATGATTTATTTTATTTATAATGTTGAACGCAAAAGATCATGAAATTGACAATCGGATAAAAACCAATGTTGTTTGATCCAACACTTCTCATTCACTTATAGGCATAGACTCAGATTTCCTTGTAATTCCTTACAGTGACATGTATAACTTTTTCTGATACAACAAATCCTCTACTTGCATCTTCCAGAATCGGCAGTGTGTCCCATTAAACTTCTCCACTTTGAACCTTACTTCTTTGGTCATTTCTCCCACTTAAATCGAGTTTTGCTCTTATACTAATTTGATAGGAATAACGGGAACAATTCCCAACTTTACCAAGACTGAGGATCAATTAGAAACTAAACCATACCACAGAATAACAGTATCACACAAGATTGGAGAAAACCAGAACAAAAACTCAATGGAAGCACACTCAAAGCAACCATAAAAGCGCACTAAAATTTTTCGTGGATAAACTTTAAAATGGGAAAAAATCATGGAGCCACACCTCCAGAAATTTCATTATGAAATTCAGAAAGTTTTTACAAAGAAAGGAAACTTATAAGACTCCAAAACTACTCTAATCTGACGCGAAAAATGCATGTTGAGATCACATAAATCCTCTTCGACACTTCTCTCTCACCAAGAACTTGTCAAAGAAACTTAGCGCCGGAACTCCATCTTACGCCGCTCAACTTCGGGATTAAAAATCAAAAATCTTAGTAACAACACTGGGCGCTTGGGCACCCAAACTTCGAAAATAAAAGATTGTGCCCAGCAACTTGGGCACTTGAGCACAGGCTTCGTAACATGCGGGCAAAAACTTGGGAGCTTGGGTGCCCGAGGGGGTCGCAAAGGCGCCCCCTTCTTTTAATTTGCCCCAAAGTGGGCGCTTGAGCGCCCACATTCGGGTGCTTTGGCTCCACAAACCCAACAGGGTATGTTTCATGGAAAAAATAATAATTCAACATTATAATTGACAAATATAGAGTGCAGTGGGTGCAACTTGTTTTAATTAGTTAAGCATTTTACAAAATCTATTTGCATTGGATTTGAATACATCTATTTTCAACTTCTTTGCATTGGCGCTTCTTTAAAAGAAACTCATTTGCACGAGATTTATTGGCTATTTGTGCAAATATGGAGTTCTTTGCTTATGAAGGATGAAGCAATAGCCTACGACTGGAGAGGCAGTGATCAACTGATCATTTTAATTTTTGTCTAATAAATTGAATGAATGCACGTACAAGTTGCAGTATTGTCTTCTCTAACACAGTTAGTCTTAAGGATATGGTACTCGAATTGTTAGACACATTAGAGGTGGTTGGAGGCTCGTATAATAGCCTCTGATCAATCCTTTTAAAAAAATTAATATATATAAGATTTAAAATTTGATATTTACACTTATAACATTTTTTTTTTCATAAAATTATTAATGAAAAAGTCTTTCATTCTAAAATTTTATAGTTTTTTTATATGATGTTAAAATTTTGAATGTGATGCATCTAAATATGAAAATATAGGCGTTAGAAATGCAAATACATAAGAATTGTGATATATATGTAAATGCGTCTTTAAATATCATGATTTTAATGAAAATTGTATAAGAATATGTTGTTCTTCACATTTTTATCCTTTTATGTAGTCAATTTAAAAAGGTTTAATAAACTTTTTAACCGGTTTGTAAAGACATAATGAACACCCTCTAAACACGCATTTTAATTAAAGCACATTTTATTGATGATCGATATGGGTCATTAAGTACATGACTAGACGGCACCGACCTAAGCATCAAGTCCTTTAATGGGATGAGCATATTACACCACTTACGTCAAGGTTGGATATTAAATAACATTTATTATGATGGCCGTTTTCTAATTTTGAATAATGTTTCTGTAAACATTGCAATGTAAAAAAAAAAAAAAAAAAAAAATCTTTTATAGATTAAGCGGTAGATTTAAAGACTGATTAAGATTACTATTAAGGGGAAAATAGAATTAAATGCTACAAATATGTTTATTGCGGCATATTAATGGCTCGTTTGGGGTAGCTTATAAGTGTGGAAACGCTGCCGTACCGTTTGATTCGCACGTTTCGCTAACTTATCTGAAACGCCGTTCAACTTTTTACCGCAGGCTGAATCCCGCGGCCAGCCTGCGGGCGGGCCGCACTTTAGGATAAACAGTTTATCCTGAAATATACAAGCTGTCCCAAACTGATATGTTAAGAAGTCTTGAGCAATGGTTAAACTGTTTTTTGTAGTGTATTATAATTGATAAGATGAGATTATTGGAGGATTATAAAAATTTATCGTCCATAGTGATCGTGTTTATTGGCACTCAATTAGTGAAGTTATTTGCGTCGATACTTATCAAGGGTGATGGATAGTTAGCTTTAAGGTTATTTATGTTGTAGTATGATGTTGTCGATGTTCAATTATCATATTGGAATTCGTGTGATGAGAGGAGAAAATGAAATAGATTTCAAATAGGCGTCGAGAAGATTTATATATCTCGATGTAACTTTTGATTGTTAAATTTGTGTGAATAACCGAGGGAGTTCATCTTTAAATTATGCTCAACGAATGATGATTGAAATATTGTCATTTGGGCATGGATATATGCCACTTCATTGAGTGGAATTGTTCATAAATAGGTAGGTTGTGGAGCTCACATTTACTAGAATGTTCTTCTCAAAATTAATTAAGTCTCTATTCTTCACATATAGGGGAAGGAGAAGAAAAGAGTGAGCTGACAACTAAAACATAATTGAAGCGAAAAGTGCATGTAAACAACCACCAACCATTGTTGCAACAAACTACGACTATTGTAGCCATCAACTTCGACTGTTATAACCACAAAGTATAGTAGTTGTAGCCTAATTATAACTGTTGCAAACTGTTGCAACCAAATTATTACAAGATAGTCGTGATTATTGAAATTTATAATCGCATCTTTCCTAATTCAGGAGAATAGCCAGATTATGTAATTTTGTTCATTTTCAGGGTATTCAAAGTACAAAGAAATGTATGACACTATACCAAATGCATGAAAATAATCTATTTCATTTTTACATTTGATATGAAAGATTTGTGTGGCATAAATATAAATAAAATTTAGCTACTCCATCTGTAAATAATTAAGAAGAGCGTGGTGTGCATGTAAAAATCCCCACAAGCAAAAATAAAACTCAAGGCCGTACCAATCTTTGTCAACCCTTCACCCCACACGTGATTCCCCGCTCCCCTCAACTGAACCTCACTCGGAGCTTATCGCCCACCGATACAAAATCCTCGCCGTCCATCCAAATCAATCCAACGGCTCATTCCCACTTACCATTGTCGGAAACTTCCCAGCCAAGACCCCTGCCCCACCCACGTGCCAACTTCCGCTCGTGTCAGATCATTAAAAGCTGCCGCCCAAACAGTCCGGCGAGAAATATAATACAAAAAATAAAATTAAAACAAAAAATCCCGCCGCCCACCCACCACGCCCATCACACGTGCGAACCTAAACCGCAATCCCCGGTCAACTCCGCCCCTTTTGACCGCCCCCACACGCGTGCACCGTCTCCAGTACTCCTCGCTGCCCGCCTAACGTGTCCACTCAACCCCCACCCCCCGTGGTCCCCACGTCCGTATATAGCAGGTCGGGCGGCGGCTTTTAATATAAATGGCGTTTGCCCGCTAAACATTAATTATTTAATTAAATTCCTCAGCCAATCGGAATCCGCCATTTCATTAGCCGCCAAGCGAGCGAGGGCAATTCCGTCATTTATCTTTTAAAACGACGACGCGTGCGATTGCGTGATTGATAGCGGCGAGCCGCGCGGGAACATAAATGGGGTCGATAAATCGAAACCCGGCCCCACCCCTCTTTAGCCACCGCTGCTCCGCCGGTTAATCGCACCTCATTTAAAGCTGTCATTTAGGTAACTTGTGTAATTTCTTAAAAGATTCGAGGGCAGTCCGTCCGTCCTAAATTTCATATGCCGAAGCTCAGTGTGTGTGCTCACTCGCGAGCCATGCTATCGCATCATCAAATCCGATCGATAATCGGCGATTAATTTGTACATAAAACACCACCATCGGTGGATAGATTACTCTGTTAAAATACGGGAAAATTTGCAGGAAACAAAAAAAAAAGGGAAGGAAGCAGAAGATCGGAGAAAAACCGAAAGTGGTTTTGGATCTCAAAAGAGAGGCGGCGGGAGATTCAGATCGAATCCCAAAGGCTTCTTAACAATCCGTTCATCTTGAGCCCCGCTCTTTATCTTCTTCTTCTCCTGCTCGCTCCTCACCAACATCTCTACCGCATCGAATCTGTACCCGGAGAACTCCGATCCAGCCGTCGGCGTCGCGATCACCAGATCTCGGCTGTCGGCAAACCCTGACGGCCACTGAGCAGCCGTCCAAATCGCCGGCGGCGAGATCGACTCCGATGATGGGGTGTCTCCGTCGGTGAAATTGGTCTTCGCCTTAGGGCCGCGAAGATTTCGTGCGGCCTCATCGTAAGCCCTGGCAGCTTCCTCAGCGGTATCGAAGGTACCCAACCATTTCCTGGTTTTCTTCCATGGATCGCGTATCTCCGCCGCGAATCTCCCCCACGGCCGCTTTCTGACACCGCGGTAGTGTCCCTCTTTTGTTCCGCCGCCGTTTCCGCCGCCTGCGGCCCCGGAAGGCGGAGCCGTCTTCTCCTCGCCGGCGGCGAATCCCCCTTTCCCAACCCGAAGAGTATCGACCGCCATCATTGGGAGACTTGAGCGAGAGAGGGGAGATAGTGGGCGAATGGAGAGAGCGGAGGCGGTTATTTATAGCAGAGCCGGTGGTCTAGCTTTCATCCGACAGGAATTTTGATTTAATTAATTGTTTCTTTTTTATGTTTAATGGTGTGGCGTGGCGTGCGTGGGAGGAGGGGATACGTGATGGACGGTTAGGATTTGTTGCGGTTACGTTGGGTTAGGATCTGCCCGTCGAAGTTTGCCTGGGCGGTACACTTTTTATTTATTGGTTTTTGTAATGAATAATTAATAGTTCCGTTTTTTACGCAAAAAAAGTTTTTTGGAAGCATGCGGCGGGAGCCCGTGATTGGCCGTGCACGTGTGAAGGGGTGTGGAGTAATTTTGTCTATTGTTGGATACGTGTGTGGGAATGGAGCTACTTTAATTTAACATCTTAATTTTGGAGTTTTCATGTTTTTTCTAAGTTATTTTTAATAATACTGAAATAATACATAAATAATTTGAAAATAACTCAGAAATAACTTCCGCCGCATGTAGAACTAAGTCAGGAGTTCGCACAGAAAATTTTTTGTTTAATTTGAGCTTGAATTAGTTAACTAAAGGAATTCTAAGCTCATTGAACAAAATAATGCATTTCAGGCAATAATTTGATTAAAAAAAGAAAAATAACAAGGGATGACTTGTGATATTATTCTGATATAACTGCTATTTGAACATTTTTAAAATTTCTTAATAGTGAATGAAAATATTTTTTAAAGATGAAGAAAATTAATGTTCTTGCCGCCACCGAATTGTTTTTTTTTTTTTTAAATTTTAAAGTGTATATGAGTAGTTGTTCGTCACGAATTGCTGGCATTCTATTTTATGTCGTGCAAAGTAATAGTTTGAAATGAATTTATCACATGATTTAGAGCTTCAAATATCATCGTTGCAATAAATACCCAGCATCAACCAAATATAATTTACCTGGTGTGAATGGAATGATTAATGTTGAAGTGCGGGGGGAGTCTCAAGTGAACCTTTGGGTGGATGTGGGTAATTGTATTTTCTATTATGTGTTGCACATTTAAAATTCAACTCATGTGTACTGCTCTTCCGACTGGCAATGATAAAAGCGAAGCGTATATTGAAGTCACATATGACCATGACATTCTGTGTCAGTGACCCACAATGACCAATGAATGTGATCTTCTTATTGTTTGGAAAACACGCATCTACATGTGTTTCATTGATTGCTCCAATACAATTCTTAGAAAGATAATGAATGGTTCCATAATTACTCATATGAAAATTGATAGGAGAAATTACCTGAAAATATGATGTACCGCACATCGTGCGAAATCTCCCTGGGATCCGTTCGAATGTACGATCTGTTGGTTTTATGACTTGTGATGAAAAATTGACAAGTGCATTCAACTCTACTGAAAAGTATCTGCAAATTTTCTCGGACTCCCAACATTGATTCATTCTGTGATAATATGTATAGGGTTATTGTCAACACCTCTCATGAAGTCGTTCTCCATTACATAGCAAGTGTCATCGTGATTCTTATTCTAAATGATTTGAGTTATTATCTGATAATTCTAAGGAACTAGCATTAGCACACCTAAAATAGGATTCTCTAAACAGCTTGTTGTTCTCGAACAGCTCGTTCTTGGCTCGTTATGTTGCTCATATTTGATTCGTTTGTTAAGCAAACGAGCTGGTGAACACAAAACATTTTGTTTGCACTTGATACATTAACGAGCCAGACATAAACATTGATTTATTCGTTCATGTAAGGCTCGTTTTAGATTGAAATAAATATATATATTATTGATGAGTATTATTTTTAAATAATCTAATTGACTACAATGCTACAAATATTAGGGTCAATTAAATTTATTAATTAAAAAATAGAATAAAAATCTATTAAATTCTATTTTAAGGGATATTTTTATATAAACAATAATATTTAAATCTAGCTCTTACCCATAACATCCTATGGCTGCATGACTAGAGCTGTTGAAATGACTTGTTATTCATGAACAACTCGTTTTCAGATTGCCAAGCAAACGAGCCGAATGCAAAAAAATTTGTTAGACTTGATATATAAACAAACCAAACACGAACTATGGCTTTTTTTAAAGAGTTGAGTATGAGCCGAGCCTGCTCGAGCTCGGCTCATTTACACCCCTATAGTCTATAACATGAAAGCCTTAAAGGTTTTACATTCTTTTTCGCCACTTCTTAAGATTACATGCTTCTAATGAATGAAATAAGTTACACCGCCCATTACAACATGTGCTTTTGCCCTTGATAACTTCTAAAAGAAAAGTTCTCATAAATCCCCATACAATTCATAACATTAGAATGCGTCACTTTTCCCACCTAAAAAGCTAAGGCACTTGAATGAGAAACAATTCATAGCTACCTGAGAGTACTCGCAACTACTCCCTGCAGGCGTAGCTTCCGAGCCGTCAGAGGAAGAAAAGTCTAATATTGATAGTAAACTTTTATGACTATTTATTGAAGAGTGGCCAAAAATTTCATTAGTGGTGGAAAGCAACATTTCAATTGTATTTGAGCAAACATGTTTTCAAACATGCCTATGTGGCAAGGCACTTGTTGCAATTCTCTTTTCCTTCTAGTTGCACTTAAGGGTAAATTACTTTCTCATTCTCTTGTTCTTGTCTGTCGGCACTATTTTTGGTGTGGGGTTTGCCCGTAAGAAGCTGTCGGTCATTGGAATTGAAATCCCGTTGCCCGCTTCGGAATGACGTTTTTAAAAATTTTTATTTTTGAAAAAGATGAAGTCAAACTGACCCCATAATTTTCATAGTTTAGCTGAAAGAGCATTTTACCTCAAATCCTGTATCTATTCCGAAGGATGAACACAAGAATTGAGGGTGAGGCTCGATCAAATAAACTAGAGAAAGTTATGACATCCGTTTGGTCTGCGAAACCAATGTATTGGCCGACAAATTCCCCTATTTAATATAAGGAATTAAATAGGGTTTATATTATGCTGGGTTCGGGAAAAGCTTCCTATAAGGGCAAGCCCCTATAATTAATTACATCTTAG
>NW_018164593.1:827164-827950 GCF_001263595.1 Phalaenopsis equestris
AGAAGGTACAAGAAAGACTGTAAAACGCTGTAAACTGTAAAAGTGTACCTGGCGAGTCTTCTCGTTCCACCACCTGAAACTCAAAATGCATGTCAGGGCATTTATGTATATAGAGCTGGAAAAGTAAAGTTTTGGAAACCTTCCTAACTCTATGTTGTGTATTGGGGGTCCTTAAATTTTAAGGATAATATTATTAAGTAGAACATATTAAGTTTAATAGATCCCTAAGGCATTCACCAGGTTAAGAGTAGGGAGCAGGTTCATGCAATCTTCTTAATGTCTGGTAAAAGACCTTGGGTTCGTTTAAACTTTATTATGTTACTTAATAATTCATTCTGAATATCCTGATACTCAGTGAACATTAATGTCTTGATTATTCCCAAGAATAAGGTAATTCTAAAATTATGTGGGTGAAGACCCAAAGGGGCAAATTAGTGTTACTAAGAACATTTGGTCAAATTTTTAGTCCTAACTGAGCTTGTGGTGTTTTAAAAGAGTTTGCTTATGTTGATTTTTTTTTTCTAATCCTCTTTTAACAAGTGGATTTCAACTTAAGTTCACCACTAAGTCCTTAAGACGTAAATGTATTAAGTGTGTGTATTGATTTTGAAAAGATTTAAAACTTTAAGTGATCATTATCAAGATCATTTAAATATCATTTTGATTATAAAATAAGGGTATGAAATCATTGATTTCCAAAATTATACCCCTAAATTCAAAAGTCATTTTTGATTAATGAAATTTTCCAAAATTTTGGATAATTATGGGAATTATATTTTTATATTG
>NW_018164593.1:830175-831002 GCF_001263595.1 Phalaenopsis equestris
CTCTGTGGAAGGGGGGTTTGATGGGGCTTTGGCTTCTTTCACTCTTGTGAAGGTGTAGAGCCAATTAATTTGGGGTTTGGTGCTGTGTAGGTTGAGATTGGATTTTGTCCTGGTTTCGGGCAAGGGTTTGAGCTCAAAATTGGCTTTCTATGGTGGAATTGAGAGGGGGGAATGGATTGGAATGTGCTAACGGTCCCTCAGGGAAGCTCTCAGGAGAGTTTGAAAGGCCTTGGTCAAAAAATTTTACCACACCCACTATTCATGGCCGTGGGGTGGAGTTTATAGAAATTGGCCAATGGGAGCTTAGCTGGCCAATTGAGAGCTTAGCCCCACTGCTTAGGTGTCAAGCAGAGGGGTCCTCAACTCAATGTGAGCTGAGGTGGCCTCTTGGCATGAATTTGGGTTTTAACCATGTGGGGGCTCACGGTTTTGGGCTTTTGGCTTGGGTTTGAGGTAGCTAACCAAGGTTTGGACCATGGTTAAAGCTTATGATGGGCAGCAAAATGGCACTATAGGGTATGGACATGTGTCTTTGATTTAACCTCTTCATTATCTCTTCCAAGGATTAAAATTAAAGTTTTTACCCTTGAGATAAATATCAAGGTTAACCATGGGTTAATGGCTGGCTTGGGACTCAACCCTAGGGTCTAAGGTGAGTCATGACAAGGCTCATTTGATCATACCAAGCTCAATTGGTTTGGATTTGGTCATAAGTCCAAGATGGTGCACATGACCAAATCTTGTGTTTGGGCTAGGTTAGGCATGCCAATTGGCCCAATTAAATATGACATTTGGTGTAGGAGATCATGAGGAACAACTTTCATGAA
>NW_018164593.1:835439-842147 GCF_001263595.1 Phalaenopsis equestris
CTTGATGCATTGTACACATTTATCATCATGAATCTAAAATGTAAAAACAAATGATGGAAGCAACCGTTCCTGAAGCCTTCCTCCCGGAGTTCAATAAGTTTTGTCTGTATTTGTCTGTAAATAATTATATTTAGTAGAATTTTCCTTAAATTTGGATTTAACAAATCGATGTCGGAATAAATTCGGCTTGCAATCGGATTTAGTCTAAATTTATGTCGTAAAAATGATGGAAGAAGTGAAAGATTGAACACGAGAAATGAATTTAACGGAGCGTTTCATTTAATTTTATTTATTTTTTTTTATGTTTGACTGAATTTGGGTTAAATTCATAGCTAATATGCTACCCATTACCACCTTAATTGTTTAGATAATATAAAAAAGCGTCATTTTTTTAAACATTTTCATAAACTTCTCTTCGTGTGCAAGAACTCTTTTTCTACATAGCGCTGTCAAAACGGCCCGTTGTTCGTGAACAATTTGTGTTCAACTTGTTAAGAAGCTTGTATTCGGCTCATTGGATAAGTTAACGAGCCAAACACGAACTAAGATTTGTTTGTTGGTGTTCAGCTCGTTTTGGCTCCAAATACTACTAATCAATTTTATATATATATCTTTGATGAGTAGTATTTTAAAAAAAATTAATTGACTACAAAACTACAAAGATTTATAATCAATTAAAGTATTAATTAAGAAAATAGAATTAAATTTATTAAATTAGATTCAAAAGATGTTTTAATATAAATAATAAATTTTAAATTTTGCTCAAACCCTTATTGTCTTATGACTGCATCCTACATGATTAGAGTTGTTAAAAGGACTTTGTTCGTGAACAGCTCGTGTTCGACTCGTTAAGCAAACGAGCCGAACACGAAGAAATATAAACGAGCCGAACACGAGCTGAGCATGGCTCGCCTGTGGTCGGCTCGTTTACACCCCTAGTCAGACAACATCAAATCTCATGATGATTTTGAGTTGTGCAGGTCTTTTTTTTTTTCTTTTTGTATGAACATTTATTTAAATGTTATTATAGCTACTAGAGGACCAATATGTAGAATGAGAAGTTCTGTCAAGTATGGTTTTCTTCGCTCTTCATAAACCCTACCTAGGTGATATGATCCCACATACATTCTTGGATTCAACACTCGAGTATATATTATTCTTCAATAAAAAATAGTTCCTCTTTAAATAATTAAAAATATTTAAAATAATTAGGTTATTGGCATTAATAATAGTTTCAAAACAAAATAATGTTTTCTTAATTTTTTTTTTCATTTAAAACAGCAATACAAGAATTGAAAAGCTTTATTATTATAAATAATTTTAAAATATTTATTTTCTAAATTGTTTTAGTTACTTTTAAAAGAATAATTCACCCCAAGCTTACAATTCCTAAAATTTGATAGTTATAATTGTAAAAATTTTTGCTTATTGCATGGTAGAAAATTCTAAATATCGAGAAATATTATCTATTAGCTCAATAAAATTTATCAAAACACACATAAATAAAAGATGTAAGAGTTAACCATATATATATTTTTTATGTGAAAAAATCGTTAGAAGGAAAAAAAAACTACGGGCTCTGACTCAGTCAAGGTAATCCACAAGAAAATTATTAGTACAGATGTCCATTCTTTTTAAAATTAGGGAATATTAGGTTATAAAAATTGACAATCACAACTTTATATTAGTAGTTTGGCTAAAAAATATCGCAGTTGGCTGCAGAAGATGTAGTTTTTGGCTACAACAGCTGTACTTAGCTTTAGGGTTGTTCGTCTGCACTTGTCATCAAGAGCAATGTTTTAGTCAGTAGCTCGCTACTTTCTTCTCTTTCTCCTCACCCCTGCCTTAAAGTGAAGAATGTAGTTATACGAGCCCTGACTATCCCTCATGTGTCCAAGAATTCGAGTACCACACCCTACACTCATGGGGAATCAAACCCCAGACCAGAGGGGATTTACAACTGACAAGCAGATGCCCGACCAACTGATCTGAGACTTCAAAATTGATAAAATATTGTACATTAAAGATATTTCAATATAAATAACTATACATCATTTAGTTAATTTATCAATAATAATACTTTGTAATTTTTGATAGATATTCTGTTGCACAAGTGATTGCAAACAAAATTATCGAAAAGCAAAGTGAGTACTCTTACTTTTAAATTTATGGTAACATTTTTTATTCTTTTTAATCAATTGTATTGATAGTTATTGGTTCAGTTGTAAGTTTATCCTGAATTATAAGCTATACTTTATTGTTCATATTTTAATGTTATACCAGGCTTTGTTTAATTAATACACTGCAAGTATAAATTTGTGTGCTCATTTTATCTATTGTGAATAAACATTGTTGCCTGTTTGTAAACTTGTGGCGATGTGTGGTATATTAATGTCTTAATGTTGTATTAAAATTTTGCACACAAATAGGACAAAAGAGATTGATGGAGAAGTTTTTTTATGTGGAGATCCCGAAAGGGCAAAAATCATAGGTTCGGACCAAGTTGAAATGATTCCACAAAGTCGGTGCATGTTACAATACTTTAACGAACCTTGAATGGCCAGAAGCAATGTAACAGGAGTGGGATGAGATTTTCATTAGGGAAGTCGTGGAGATCCGACTAGTATGAAGAAGAGTCAACAGTAAAGGTTGAGTGCGATAAAGTTTAATGTCAATATTGGCGGTAGTGACGATGATGGTGATGGTCGGGCAGCAAAGGTTTGGTGGCGGCAACGGCAGTCCGACGTCAACAGTGGTGGTCTGGCGGTGACGATGGCGAAGGCTTGACGGTGGTGGCCGAATTATGATGGTTCGATGGCAGTTGTAGCTCATCGACTGTGGTTGGGCAACGACGATAGTGGTTCGACTGTAGTGATGCGTCAACGAAGTGGTCAGGCAGCAGTTGTCCGACGGTGGTGGCGGCTCAACTGCAGTGGTTGGGTAGCAGCGATGATGATTTGGTGATGGTGGTGGCATCAGCAAGTTGGCAACAATCAGGTGGTGGTGGAGCTCGAACCCTCAAGAGCACAAAGCTCTTTCAGTTTTCTATTATAGGTCCAGATCCCAAGTCCCCTTTTTATGAAGAAAGTGTGGGTCTATCCACAGACTTTGTGAGTGACATCCTTTTTAAATATTTCATGAATTCGGACCACTTCATTGAATGGCCCCGAGCAATCCCTTTGATCGGATGATATTCTATGAGCACCCGAGTGCCTTAATAATGTTCAAATAGAGTGAATTTGCGCTCATTGGATTCAACTCAATGAGATGCTCGATTTGACTAAAAACTTGTCAGATTTTGAATCCACTTGATCATCCATTTACCCATCCAATGCCTCCAATTACACTTGTTTTAAACATAAAAAAATTTTCTGACTATAAATTCATCGTACTGAAAATTGATTTGATAGTTCAACCCAAATTATTCTTATTTTTTTAATTTATTTTTTGTCGAAGTTAGAATATTTTTAGAGAAATGTTATCTTCTAGAGGCCTTAAACAACCTTCTGATGAAGGTTCCAAACAATGACTTTTTTAACACTTATTTGGACATGTTCCATTAGCAAAACGAATAACATAAAGTTAGTAAAACCTAATTCTCAGGATTAAGCTTTTGGTCCTCATTAGGTTTGAAGTGTCATCTAGCACGAATCTAGATGAAATTTCTGATAAATTATTTTTCAAATTAAAATTTAAGATCATTTGTGCCCCGTTTTCAGTAAGTTTATAGTCAAACCAACATGCCAAAACTATTGACGCAAAAAATAGTTCAATTTGGGTCCAATCGAGCTCAAATAAAGCCATTGAGACATATTTAAAAACTCTGGATCATCAATTAAAAATTCAAACGAACACCAAATTTAAGATATTTATAGTCAAATAAATCATCTTGATGAGAGCAATTCAATGAGACTATGGCGGCTCAATTCCGATGGGGCATAAAATAATCATTTTCCAAAATTTCATAAACCATTTTCGTTCGAGCTTGGGAGTAACATTATCGATTTGATGTTTTTTAGTTAAAATATGTTGACATTAATTTGATATTGTTGGTCAACATCGATTAATTAAACTAGAACTCAAAAGACAGATAAAATGTTATGGCTCGACTCGATTGGAGCTTGTTTATGTTTGTTTAATAGCAATCAAACAACCTTGAATACTTTTTAAAATACTCGATTATTAAACCAACGAGTTTGAACATATTTCTTCATCCATTTTTTAAATTTCCACTCAAATATAACCCCAATCTATATTTGTCACTTTTATCAAATTCTCAATATTTTGACTGTGGTGCACGTAAATACATGAGTTTGATAGTTCAAGAAAATCACGTGCGTTTAATTTGTAAATATCAATGTTTTTCAGGTGGTTTGTGTATAGTTATACCTAGAGAATTCATTTTTACATTTCTTCCACCTTATTTATATATGAAAAAAATTAATTCGCTTTTTAAAAGTTAAAATAGTGATATTTTTACGTGAAATTAAAGATTTTGGTTGTAGCAAATTAAAGATCACGAGCACATGTCTCACATCGGCATAAGTATTATATTTTGTATCTTTAAAAGTTAGAGCATAGCAAATTTGACAAGTTGGCTTAATGGTTGTGTGCCTTGAAAATCAAATTTGTGTGAAGGCAGGCTTTTGGTGTAAAATTATAACTCAGTTCTTACTAACAAGAGTGAATGGGGAATCATTCTACTTATAAACACATAGTGAATTGTTTTAACTAGGCTATATCCCGTGATTTTTGTGTAGTAAAAAATATTGAATTTTCTTTTTTATATGTGTGTATGTTAGATCTTCGTAAAATATTAAGATATTACATTATCATATTATTATCATGAATTTTCTAGCACGCAATAAGATTTGTCTCATTGAACCGCACTTTTCACCAGTAAATCATCTTGCTAAAACTAAAGCTCGAATCATCTTATATAAAAATTATTTCAAATATTTTAACCAAATATATTTTCTTAATATGAAAATTAAGTCAAATTTTGCCATTCATTTGCCCCCAATCCATTGATGCTACCCTGGATTCATCATGCGACAAAATCCAGCTCAGCACGCATCTTAACGCAAATGGAAGGTCCTAAATCGCTCTCACGTACCTTTCTCCGTACACCAACCGGTCAAGCTCTTCGACGTCACGATAAATCGATCCAAAATAAAATAACAAGTGAATAATGCAATAGCCGAAGCATCCATCAATTTCCACACGTGTTAAAATCAATCAAAATCGAGCACGTTTTATAAATGGGGATTCCCCGCAACGAAGAACTTTCTCATGACGCATGAATTCAACGAGACTTCCATGCAGTAGCATCACGTTGACCACATGCTCAAAAAGACCGGTCAATTCCTCCCCCTCCTCTTTCCCCTCCCCTATTTAAGCGCAAAAGCAGCCAAATCCACAAAACCAGATGGATCCCTTCTTCTTCTCCGACCACGATGAGCTCCAATTTCTCTGGAGTTTATCCGAAGATCCCAACGTCGATCTCCTCGACGCCGTCACGCAACATCTCTCTCGTCCTCCTTCGCAGGCCACGTGGCCGAGTTCGTTCTCCAAATACACAAGACCAACTTCCGCGGTGCCGCCGGGGGTTTTGAGCTCGATGTCGAACGTCGATCTCCTCGACGCCGTCACGCAACATCTCCCTCGTCCTCCATCGCAGGCCACGTGGCCAAGTTCTTTCTCCAAATACACAGGACCAACTTCCGCGGTGCTGCCGGGGGTTTTGAGCTCGACGTCACGGGCTCGAGGCGGAGACGGCCGCAATATTCATCGACGGATTATTGAGTTGTTAAGAAGGATTCAGAGAGGTAAACAATCGGGCTCCGGCAAAGGCGGAGGCGGCGGCGGAGGCATTGAAAGTAGTAAGGGAGGAGAAGGGAGCCGCGTGTTTAGGCATATGATGCGAGAGAGACAAAGAAGGGAGAGGCTTAGCCAAAGCTATGCTGATTTACATGCTATGCTCTCTGCTCGGACAAAGGTATTGATACATTGCAATTACAGTAATTAATGGTTAATGTGATTAAGTTTTAATGTCTTGAGTCTAAAGGAGTTGCTTTTATATTGATATGAGTGTGGCATTTTCAAAAATTTGTGAAATTTGCAGAAGGAATTGTCTAACTTGTCCAATTTGATGGAGCAAAAGCATTTAAAGGAACAAAATTTGGAAGATTTACATACATGCTGCTTAGTTCCTGTGTATTTAGACATGTAAAACTAAAACTTCAATTTTTTACGTATATACCATCTTAACTATTCATGAAAAGGTATATTTGACATTCGAAAAGTTAAATTTGTGATATTTTTTATGTGATGTAAGGAATTGGTTGGTATAAATCTAAAAAATAAAATTTAGATGTTACAAATGTAAGACTATAGGAATTGAGTTGTCTGCAAATGCCCCCAATTGTGGTATGCTGATCATAACTGGTTTAAATTAAGTTGCTGAATTTGTTTTTTGAATTAAACCAAATTTGCATTGCATTCTAATTTAGAACAATATCTGATTTATTTTTGCTTTGAATTATCAAATATGTTTACATGCAGGCGGATAAGAATTCGATAGTGCAAACAGCTGCAGCGGTGGTGAGGGAGTTGAAAGGAGTGAAGGAAGGGTTACAGAAGAGAAATGAGGAGCTGATGAAAATGGTGGCGTGAAACTTAACTCTGAAATATTACAAGTGCTAATAT